>NW_005357311.1:616355-632657 GCF_000412655.1 Myotis brandtii | reverse complement strand
CTGTCACCGTTCTTAGCCACAGGAACCCCCACCCCAAGGCATTTTGAGGGAGCGCAACCTTTAGAAGACACTGAGCCAAGGAGTGTAGAGTTAACTGCCCCGACTTCTTAGGAAGTTTATCTGGAAATCTACTTATTGGAAGAAAAATTAGTCGATCTATGTTAACTACGGTTTTCTAAAGCCCTTGAATATTCCGCTCCCTCCCTACTCCCAACTTCTCTCGGATCTTTCTGAATAGTTTCTTTGCAAAGAGCAAACATGTCGTTACCGTTACCGTTGCCAGTTTTCAAAGTTAAAAACCATACAGCAATGCCTGTCGGTAGTTTGGTCAGACCCCTGAGCTCAGGGCCAACGTGGGAGGAGAAGGCGGAGCTCTGGAAATAGCTCTTATGATGCAGTGGCCGGGTGAACGGAGGGGGAGCGGATGGCTGAGGCTGCACAGGTATTGTGGGCTCTCGGTGATTCAGCCTCCCACACACAGACGGGCGCGCACCCGCACGCGCGCTCCTGTATACCTCCCCCGCCTCCCCGCTTCCCCCCACTACACACACACACACACACACACACACACACACACACACACAAATACGCACACAAGAGTTTCCTCTCCGCGGCCGCTAGAGGGAGGGCCTCTGGGCGCTCCTACCAGATGGAACAATTACGGAGCCTGCTCCCTGGCGGAGTTTGTGTTCCTCAGTTCCAAAGGCTTGCAATGATTGTGATCAAGAGGAATCCACCTTGGTTCGAACTGCACAAAGGCGGCGTTTGTGTAATGTTATTTGCTTTGGACTTGGGACTCTCCATTCTATTACTTTTCAACTAGTCTGAACAATGCAAGTGTTGAAGTGACCAGAGCAGAGCCAGGACACAGAATAAGTGCGCTCAGATGGTAGTTTTCTCCTGTAGGGGAATTTAGGAAAGAGAAGCAGAAATGGGAATCTCGTTTTCTGGGTCATTATCCACATCTGTTTAATCTTATTTTATGCCTTTTAAAAATATAGCTGATATATCATTGTTCTGGCAAAAATGTAAAAGAAGTTGGAAGCAGAAGTGGTCATTTTACACAGGATAAAGAATTAAAATCGCCTTTTCATTATATCTCTGACTCTGAATTTAATTCCGTACTGCGAACCTGGAACTAGTTGCAAAAAACCCCACAACTTAGAAATTGCCACATATTGACATATTACTTTAAGACACTACTTCCTCTTGAAAAGGCTTTTAAGTTCCCACTAGGTGTTTAAGCATGCAAATCACCTAAGAGAAAGCGTAAGCGTCATTTGAATAACTCGAATAATTTCATTATTATGACCGAATTAGGAAGTAGGCATGTGGGGGTTAAGGGAAGATTTAAGTATTATCTTGAATGAAATTTCAAGATTGAAAACTCTAATCCTGTTCAGGTAAGATGCGTCAGGTGGATTTCAACTAACTTTGCGAAATGAATCCGAATGATGCTGGAACCAGAACGAAAGAGGAAAGTAATTTCTCTGAAAACCAGGTGCTGAGCGCCTTGGTGACCCAATACGGGGTGCCCCTGCAGAGTGGCCAGACCCCCTCTCCACGCAGTTCTGGCTCTGTTCAATTCGTTAAGCGCACCCGAGGCAGAAATGTCACCGGTACATCCTTTACGTTGATGGGCTGCGGGGAGGGAAGGGGAGAGGCGGGGGTTGACGCTCCACAGCGCCGCCAGCGCAGTTTTCTCTCCGATCTCACCAGCGCGAAAAGCAGATCGCTCCCTGCGCGCTACAGCTCGCGGGGAGGGGAGCCCTGGCGCTCACCCCGCCAGCTCAGCTGGTGCTGACGTCCATTCAGGTCCTTAATTGTGTCTGTCCCTGCGCAGGAGGGAACAGACGCTGTAGCAGTCACTTTGCCCGAGGTAGTGGAGTCTGTTCTCACAGGCAGCAGCTCCGGCTCCCCTCGCTCTTCCTGGATCTGCGTTCGCCTCTGCCCTCTTGGCACCGAGTCCCCGCCAGCCTCTCAAGCGAGAGGCACATTTGGCATTGGCACCCCAGGCGAGAACCAAAGGGGCTTACCATGCCCAGTGCTTTCCCCGTGGACTGGAAGACTAGAGATTACGAGGTGCGCTCGGGGATCGCTCACGGAGTGGGGAGCGTCCTTTCCAATTTCGGTGGGAGTGGTGATTTTTCTCATCAGAGCTGCTGAAATCGTCCTCCCCGCCGCCGCACCCGCAACTTGTTTTGTTTCTTCTCAGTCCTGTGTGTACCGTTCCAACATCAAAGTTTTTTCTCCCTTACCTGAAAAAAAATTACCCATTGCATCCATCCTCCTCCCCCCGCGCTGTCTCCGCCAGGCCTTCTCGCTGTGCGGTGAGTGGATAGCGAGGCGCGCAGTGTAGCGGCGTGGAGATTGAAGGGATCAGGCGGAGCAGAGGCAGGGAGCTGCTACAGGGGCTCCCTGGGTAACCCTTTGCCGAGCAAAGAGCTGGGCAAGGGCGCAGAAGAAGATCGGGGAACCTTCCGGGACGCTGGTGTCCAAAAACTGGATTTTAATTGCCATCCTGGTTTTGCGTGTCCGTCCCTTTTTCCCATTTGGTAACTAGTGGAGAGAAGCGCTTGGCAAGAGCGCTCTGCAGGACCCAAGCGCCAGGCTGCTCGGGAAACGTGTATCCGCTGCTGCGGAAGGAGCAGAGGGGAGGACGCCAGCCGTTGCTTACTGGAGCCTGGAGGTAGGCAAGGGGGTGGGATCCTGATTCCAGTGCTCAGCGCAGATTCCAAAGGGTGTCTTGTTTCACGGCGCCCAGGCATTCCTCTTCCCCTCGTTTCCCATTGCACCCTCCCTTTTCTTTAGATCCAGGCTCAGGAATAACCAGAATCACAGCACTCTCAAGGTGGACTTCCTTCCTAAGCTTATCGCCCAATGCCTCGTCCTTACCTTTGATCTTGTAAGGGCTAGGTGAGCCTCGCTAGGAAGTTGATAGCTTGCAGGTATTGAGAAAGTCCAACTTGATTTTATTCAGTTTCTTGAAGGATGTGTTTCCTGTGGGCAAGAATCCTGGGAAATAAATGTCAGTGTCATATACAACTGCAATGGGGCGGGCTCAACAGGGCGGGCGGAGGGAGCCGTTATGGTGCCCTCAGTCCTGTTCCCAGAGGCTCTGCTTCTCAGAACCCCCGGAACCGCTGCAAACCTCGGAGGGAAAGCTGCCTTCCAACTGATGCCAGACACTCCCGCTTCTCCCGTTTGGGTCCGAGTCCCCAGCGATTCGCCCGTATCTGGAGCTCAGAGTCTGAGACTCCCCCCTGACCGAAAACGACAACCGCGCTCTCAGCCACCAGCCCGCTTTGCGCGCGCACCTCCGCACCTGAGTTTTTTCCACACTGCGCCTCCTCTGAGCCTCGGTGTGCTGTTATTTTTCCTTCTAGTTGAAGAGTCTCTCCTCAGCCAGCCTTCCTGTGGTTCTGGGAGATGTCCGTTCCGTCTTTTAGTTGTATTTTTGAAGTGGTTGTTTGCGGCAGCAGTCTGCGGTGTTTACCTATGCCACCATCTTGGTCTCTCAAAATATATATATTTTAAAAAAAGAAAAGGAAAGAGTGGAGCAGACAAATGCCCAATAGAAGCCTAGAAACAAGCCCAGCCATCCTGAAGCACGAGCAAGAAAAACAGATGCTTGTGGTTTTAAACCACTGAATTTTACATTATTAGTGTGGCAATAATTATTACAGAAGTGAAATAGAGGAGAAAAAGGAGCTAGGAGTATTTAAGAAGCTTAGCTGTGAAGAGAATGAGAGACTAGCACATTTCTCTCCCTCCTCCCCCTCTTCCTCTTCCTCCTCTTCCAACACTGGTAGCTTCCATCCAATCTGGTCTTAAATCTCCCTCTCTACAGAAGGGCCTGTCACATGTGTTCTTCCTCACAGGATGGCTTGAGTTGGGATGGCCCTGAATTTAAATAAGTTAATACACCTATAGTTAATCTGTGCAGTTGTTGGGTAGATATTGAGTGTACTCCCATTCTTCCTGCAAAACCAGAGAGGAGGACAAAAGGTGAGGCTAGAGTACAAACCAAGAGGTGAGACACTAAACTAGGAATGTGGATTGTACTTAAGGAGAATTGGGGCAAGGTAGAAGAGAAAAAATAAAGCTAAAATCTGCTTTGTGTTTCCATATGTGTGTGTAGAAGACAGATTATCTTTGGTAAGAATCAGCCTTATGATGAGCAGGTTTATCTCAAAGGTCAAGTCCATGCTTGATGAATGCTTTAAAAAAAGAACTGAGAATCCCAAGAAAATAAACAACTCTCATTTGTAGTTATTGACTTTCAAATAAATTCTTAATTCTTAGAGTCTTAAACAGTTTTTTTCAACTGTTAGTGCCTAAGAATGCGTAAAAATTAAGATTTATGACTCCTAACACCTGATAAATTGGTTCAAGAGGATCCAGTTAACTACATGTTAAACACCATGGGTAATTTCAATTCTCCTAAGTACAAGAATTATCCTGTGAAAAATGCAGCCTTAGTGTTAATGAACTTGTTTTTGTTAGGGAGGGTAGCATACAAGCATGTTAATCTGAAAACTTTTTCTAGTATTTGTTATCTTCCTGAACTTCCTTTGTTTTCCATTATCAATGTCATTATTATTGTCATGTCTGTCCTGTTAGGAGATGGCTGTTCTCAAATACCAAACTTCTATCCCTGGTATATGTGAGGTGCTGGATGGTGGCTGAGATTTTAACCAGGAGAAACTGATACGGAGGCGATGGAAATGCTTATTGAGATCTTAAGTTTACAAAAAATTAATGGCTGATGGGTTTGATTAGAGAATAGCTTTATATAAACCTTATGATTCTTCTTCACTGGAGGGAAGGCAATTTTTAAAGTGCTAATATTTTTATTTCATATATATACATATTTATTTTTTCTAATAATGCAAAGTAATTCAAGTAGTTTACATGAACTTATAAAAAGAGAAAGTAAACTTAATTCCTACAACCAATTTTTTTTTACTATCCTTCATTTTCATTAATAAAACTTCACAAAGTGACATAAAAGTGGAGGAAATGATTGATGAAATTTTGATTCCAATGGTAAGTTTGGTCATTTCTTTCGGGGTTTTTTTTTTGCACGTGACATTTCCATGAAATTCTTAATTTCCCCATTCTTTACTGCCAAAAGGAGTTGGTCTTCCCGGTTTGGTGTTCATCAACAGGCTGGTAGTATAGAATTCTAACTTCATTGTGGTTTTAGTATTTTCTTAAACAATGCTACTTGCATAAAACATATACTTTATTGACTTTTTTTGCATTAGTAGGCATTTAGAAGTTTTTCCAAGTTAAAAAGTTGGTACATTAATAGCACAGCATCACATATGGATAGAGGAAGAGGATATTGTATTTACTTTTTTTCTTAATAAACCACTTTATTCAACTGTATATATGTTGGTTGACTACTACTTTAAACTATGTTCATGTTGAAATTTTTGCTGCTTTTATGCTTTAATAAAATATGACCTCTAAGGTAATACATGGCACAGATTAATGTGATATATATGCAAATTTCTGAGTTGAGTTTTTGTTTATTGTTTAAACTCAAACTGCTTCTTTAGATATTTGGTTGATAACAGCCTAAAAAGTGGGAAACCTGGGAAGGAAATCACAAAAACTAGTTTGATCCCAATAAGGTAATCTTAAGGTAAGAAAGGTATGTTTTTGCTTATTAACCCCAAATCACAGATGCTATGATTAATATATTAAGATTGAAACATAGTGCCACCTGGTCCAGGATTCCTGCCACATTTTAAAGACTTTTGTAAAATGGTGACACGACTGATAGCAAAGACAGTCTATTTCTATTTATAAATATGTATAAAATTTTGCTTGGAAGTTCTAGAAACTTCTTTTTTCTATCACATAGTCCCTCCCCTCATGGGGTGAGAGAGAGAGTAGCCCACATGGTGGTGCTATTCTGATGAGCAATATTTTGCTTAATTCTACCCTTAAACCATCTTTAGCTGCATCTATACCAATGGAAATATTGGACTTTTCTCTAGTGATAAATTTCCTGACAGTTTTTCCCCCAAACTAATATACTATCTATTAGAAGTTCTTAGTGTCCATTATGGCTGTTTGTAGTTAAAGTGATTAACTACCCGCCTGGCACTTAGTTAAGGGGTTGTATCCCCTCCCTAACCTCAGGGAAAAATCCCTACCTGGGGAAACAACCTTTCTCGGAGAGGTGACCTTGGTTAAAACACATGGGCGCTAAGGAGAGCAAACATATTAAGAACAATATGCTATATATGCCAGGTCCCTTGAAACATATACTGTGCAGATGTTTCTTTCCTGCAGCGACTGTGTCAAGCAGCAAGAATGGACCGGCTTCCGGCATCCATTATGGACAAGGATGGCCCTTTCAAAAATAATTTCCCTATATCTGTCCAAGTAAATCTGGAAGCCCTGACTCTTATCTTTTCTCCACTTTCCTCCTCCTCTGTGTTCTGATATAAATCAGATTACAACTACAGAAAATATTACCTCTTAAAGTGATTCCACATATAACAGATATATGCTTTTTTTTAAAAAATCGATTACAGTGTTATATATATTCTCATCTCTGTTCTGTTCTTAAAACCAAATGGTTCCTCTTCCACATGCACCATATGGTTTACATTAAATTCATCCAGGCTACCTGAAAAAATAAAATGCATTCACACTAAGTCAGTGGTTTAATGGATTCCTTAACAGGTTGCTTTGCATGTTAATAGAGAACCACTAGAATAAGACCAACCCTAACAAAAGTTTCCATTGAAGGTTTTCAGGTCATTAGACAAAAACCCCTACAAGTTAAAGTCTTACAAACCACAGTCATATGTATATAAGGCCAGCTCTATAACCCGGTAGAGGTCTGCCAGACTTTGTTATTTGATATCTCACATCTGGTATTTGATATATCATGTCTTGAGTTCCAGAACCTATGCAAAGACTTTGGGTACAAACAAGAAACAAGAGATTTACTACTTAACTGTGAGTTGGACAAGGAGACTAGGACATTAGCTTAATAAATCTAGGGAAGAGTAGATGGAATCCAGGGACTGGAGGCATATCTGAAAGGTGACCACATGTTAGATGCTCTGTGTTTCTTGGTTTGCCATTGGCAACGACTATGAGTGAGATCAGACGAGAAGACAGAACTCTGGTACAGAGAACAAATCCAAGAGGCAGGAGAAATCATGGTGCCTAGGTCAAGTCCATATTGTCTTTGGGAGTAGAAGGAACACATTTGCCTGCCTGTTCCTTGCAGTTCTTTTGCTGGACTATTTGAGAAATTGTTTAATGAGGTGCCAACTAAAAGTTTGATACCAGGTGAAAAAAATTCGTTATTTAATTCTTGAAACTATAACATAATTGTATTCTAAGAATTACACCTTTAATTACTTATAGTGCAAAATGGCAACCACATAATTTAAATAAAATTTTTAAAAATTTGTAAAAATACTCTTATGCTGAGATGTTTCTGGACTGCATCCTACAGCTACACAAATAGGGTGAAACAGAAATGCTGGTTTCTGTTTTAAAGATGAATACAAACATTAGAAATGATTTATGTGACTTAAGGTGTTTTCTAACTTTCCTGCAGTTTTCATTTGTGAATTACTGACCGAAATCCCCACATCTTTTTCAGTGTTGAATTCCTTTCAGAGTAAAGCAAAAAATAGAAAGGAAGTACAACTGTCAGTTTTGAATTAAGGTATTTGTTTAGCTGTGAATGACATAAGGACTCTCAAAGTTATTTTCTCAATTGTTTTTTCTTACATATTTCAGACAATACATATATACATATAAATTTTCTCTTAGACTTATTGAACTTTTTTTTTTACCATATCTACTCTTTTTCCACTCTGAAGTTTTTTCTCATTGCTGCCAAAATAGTATTTTCTGGATAATGAAATAATAAATTAGTTATTAATAAATCTAATGTTTTGATTCAAACTTCCTTTATAAAAATATATTTTAAAGGATAACTAATAATCAAATAGGCATACATTTAAAATCCATAATACCCCAGATCCTATTTTTTTCCTTGCTCATAAGTAAAATGCTAGTAAAATTATTATTTATAATGTATATTCTTATAGATTTTAATAAATTTAGAATAGTAAAAATTATTTGTGTTCACCAATGTTGTCATTTAATCACTTGATAAATCAATGGAACACAGTAAGTGTTTTATTTTGCAACATTAACACAATGTATAGTATTCAGTATTTTTTAGGTAATGTATTATGTATTAAATTTGCATCATAACATTTTATGTTCTTTTAAATGGGTGCATACATATGAAACAAAACTTAAAATTATTAAAAAGGTCTTTAGCTGCTAAGATGTAAGTGTAAAGATGAGCTGATATCATTATTTGCATCACATTTTATGTAGTCTTAAAGGTATTGAGTCCTGAAAAATTAAAACAATTGAAAAATATTAATTGTTATGTCACTGCTAAATTACATATTAGCTGTGACTTTGCTTTAAATCTGAAAACCTAATACTTAATGTTTTCAGTTATATTTTTTCTCTAAGAAATATTGTACTGACTTATTGAAAATGATATAGTAAATTTTTAGAGTGTAAGTATCCAAATGTGACACCTGGAATTATTGATTTTCCCCTTCTAAAATTCTGAAAATTATAATAAATCAATGTAATAATTGACATAATAACTAAAATTAACATCAGAATTTCTGGATATTATGACCTTCTCTCTCTACAGTTTGAAAATATATAATAACTAAAAACGAAAGAGTAAACAGTTTAAAAACTATAGATGTGAATTCTTGTTGAACTCCTTGTGAGGATGTAATATTATTTATTCTATAATTTTGTAAGCAGAGCTATAAAAATTATAACCCTATGCAGATGCACAAAACTCATACACACATGAAAAAATAGTATTTTTAAAAGAATGCCCACAGGTTCCAAACTCCTCACATTTTTAATCTATAACTCTGTAATATATGATGTGTACTTAGCTCCAGAAGTGAAATTCTATCAGTATTTAGAATCATCTGTGCCAAGGACATTGGCATCTATTAAGGAATTATAAGCCAACTTGTAAACATTTATTCCCAAAATTAACAGGTTAAATTTGGTGAATTTCATATAGTGAGTCCGTATTATTAATTGTGGATATATTCTTCTGTAGGGGCATATTGATTACCAAGAATGATAAGGAGAAGAGAGCAGTAATACCCTTACCCATCTTCCCAATGGGAAAAGAAAGATCCTAGTCTTGAATATAAAGTCTTAGGGATGGAGACTAATTGCTCTAAGCAAAAATCTAACTCATAAATTAAAATTTGACCAATAATGAGTTAATGTAATGAGCTTCAAACTTATTAAAAATATGGCATTCCAGTATATTTGTAAAATAAATACTATATATGACTTCTACATGAAATACTATTCTTCTGGAAAGCTATATTTTTCTACATTATAAGTAATCAGAAACATTTTAGAAATTAAAAAATATGTAATAGTTTTATCTTCATAAAATAACTATATTCTTACTAGTAGACTAGAAAATTTAAATAATACAGATTAGCAAAATGATAATAAATATCGTGTGGCAATTATTTTCTTCCAGTTATTATTTTAGCTACTTTACATGTATTAACTCAATTAATCTTTATAACTTTATAAAGCACCATAAATCTTATTGTTTTCTCAGTGTATAGATAGGAGAATGTATGCTCAAGGAAGTTAAGACTTTTGTTCAAAGTTACCCAGTAAGCAAGAGATGGAATCTAGATTCTAATCAAAGCTCTAGATACTATGTTCTTGACTCCTGCACTTTAAGGGCTCTTGGTGGCATTTCAAATAAATTCTGTGAGCTACAATTGTAAGGCTATTGATTGACCTTTACTAATTTCACATCTAGCAGTATGTGATTGCTTCTTGCCAGCATCAGTTTTACTCTGAGGATTTTCTATTCTGATGTAATTTTCACATATATTCTGTTAAAAGAAATGATTACCCTAACTTGCAGTCTATATTTTATGTTCTTAGAAGTTAATTGTATGACTACCTGATGCTTTTCTTCTTTCACTGGAGGAATAAATTACTGTGTTTAGCATTTAAGTCACAGGGTATATTGAATTGAGACATCCACATATATGGGTGCCTGTTTTGTAAGGTAGGCTTTAACTTACACAACGTTGACAGAATTCATTACAATTATGCTTTTATGTTTTGCAATACTTAATTTTAACTTAATTTCAAACTATTGAGTTTATTTTATAAAGTGTATTAAGTTCTTCTTTCTGATTCTTTGTCATCATACATAGGCATATTCTGTTTACACCCAGAATGGGATATTGGAAGGTAGAGTGTAATTTATATCATGGCTCCTAGTGGATTGGTCTCCCCTTGGGCCATTTCAGTTTAGTACAAAATAGTGGTTAATAGTAGAAGGTTTGTAACTGGACTTCCAGGCTCCAATGTTTAGTTGCTATGAACCTGGACATTTTCCCTTAAGGTTTTCTTGCTTCAGTTTCCTCACTACTAGTACCTCATGAGAATTTCAAGACATTACTGAGATAATTCAAGTAACTTGTTTATGGCAGTACTTGGCACACAACTCAAGCTTTTTATAGGTAAACATTTTGAACAAGTGTTTGAGGGGGAAAGCAATAGATAAGTATAAAATCAAATATGACTGCTTGCTAGTGTTACGTGTATATGAATATCTTCTTATCGGATCAAAATGTCATGATTCTGAAAGGGAAAATGTGCATTTTTACTTATTTAAGTAATAATACAGTTGAAATTGTTTATTTATATTTGCTATTTGTACACTGTTAGGAATATTAAGTTTTGCAGCATTAAAAAAACAGATTCACAGACAAAAATCTAACACAAGTAACACCTGCTTTAAATCCTATAGAGAATACCTGAAAAAGTTTTACCTCAGTGAATATTCCTAGTGAATGAATAGTTCAATTAAAAATGAAACAACAGAAGAAAACAACAGAGAGAGGACAGATTTACTGGTGTTCAGCATGTGGCTTTGAGTAGCTACAATTTAGAAATAAATAAAAAGCAATGCAATTTAAAAAACAACAACCTGGCTTTCTTCTTAAATTATATGCATTCTACATCACTATACTTGTACAGTTATTAGCTATAATTGTAGTTTTTTAAATAAGGACTGCGTTCTATCCTGATTTCATTAGAATTGCATTTACAGGAGTTACATGTGTTTCTTCATTTGTTTTCCAGAACAAAACAGTGGCCTTCGGGCCCCTTTACTACTCAGCAGCATTGATTAAAAGAGTAAAATTAACTTAGAAGCTCAGGTGAAAAATAAAGTCTTAGAATTGTATGCAGTTCTAAAAGCTGATTACTATGAAGGAGAGATGTGTCTCTCAGGTTGTCTCCAGCCTTCATTCAGTAGTCAAAGCGTCTTAGCCACTGTCTCTCTGAATTGAAGGATGTAATGTAATCAGAGCTTTCCCAATTTAAATGATCCTTATCAGACAGATAATTAGGAGGATAAGAATGGAAAGAAAGAGCACCAGAGAAGTTATTGGGTGATTTCACTCTAAAATAGTGTGGAATCAATACTATTTCTCAGAATATATGGGCGCTAATTGTTACAAAGATAATGTAAATTCAGAGGATTGCCCAGTCAGTGGAATGTTGGATAATGTAATTCTTCTGACACACACTGATCTACTGAACCAGTCATTTGCCTTTTGTTGTAGTTTCTCAACAGCAAAAAATGTGGGCTCATTATTGGGCTTTAATGAACAAACTGCATATTACTTCAGAATCTTTTATTGCCTCTAGTAATTGTAGTGATTATTCCTTTTTATAATAGAAGTATTGCTGAGTTCTCTATAGTGTTAATTATCTACATGGCATCTCCTCTTATTCTAGAACTTACAAATAGCATCTGTAGCAGGCACTCTGTATCTATAGGTTCTGCATCTGCAGATTCAGTTAACCCTAAGATCAAACATACTAAAAAAAAAAAGAACTATATGCATATATGCATAACCCATAGACAGACACAGACAATAGGGTGGTGAAGGCTTGTGGGGGTAGGGGGGTGGGGTGGGAGAGGGCAATGGGGGACAAAAAGGGACATATGTAATACTTTCAACAATAAAGATTTATTTTAAAAATGTTGAATTGTTGCTGATGTGTACTATGTAGTTAGACCTACAATGGTTGTGTCTGTACTGAACAGATACAAACTTTTCTCTTGTTGTTACTCCCAAACATTATAATGACTATTTTCATGGTATTCAGTATTATAAGTAATCTAGAAATTATTTAAAGTATATAGGAGGATGTGTATAGATGATGTGCAAATACTATACCATTTTATATGAGGGACTGGAGCATCCTCATATTGGATATCCCCCTGAGTCCTAGAACTAGTCTCCTAGTAGATACCAAGGGTCTACTGTACCTTCGTTACCTTATGCTCAATGTATAATATGAAATGGGGACAAGTTATGTATAACACACTTCCCTATTTGGAAAGAAAAGAACAAGTGATATATCTTAGAAAAGTATATCTGTGGAATATATTCCACTTTATTCCTGCTTGCAACATGGCAATTTATTTCCAAGGTTATCTCTTCTTTTGTATTATTTCCTAGTGTCGGAATTAACTAACACATAATACTACTACTCTGTACTCACAACTACTTTCTAAGAACTTCATTAGGTTCAGCTCTATCTTCCAAGTTACCTCAGTCCACAGTGTTATCGATGTGTCACTGCCATGTGTCACGGGTTGTTTTCCCAGACTCTGATGACAGTTTTCTTGCTGCTCAAGAGTTGACTATCAGGTAGGATTTTGCTGCAACACACCTTCCTTATCAGTACAGATTTATATATCACTCAGTTACTTTTTTTTTCTAACTTCAGAGTAATATAGTCCAATAATGAAAACTTGAAAAATACAGAAAGAAAAAATATGTCAATAATATTACCATTGCAAGATGTGCCTGTTAATTTCAAATTACCTCTAATTCTTTGTAATCTCAATTTTATTTTAAATAAAATAGGCTACTTTTGTCATTTAGAAATTTACTATGAACATTTGCATGACAATATTACTGCAGTTCATTATATCTAATGTCAAAACCTGGTATCAGACTGAATTAGGTCCAATGATGCATTTTGTTATTACTGTTCATAATGTGTTAAGGTTAATTTTGCTGTCAATACTTGTAATTTTGCCATTTTTAGAATTTTCTGCTTCTTTTGAAAGTATAGAAGATTCAGAAACTGTAGGGCAACTTTGCTGCATGGTAGTGATGGTCTGCAACAGAGAATCTGTTCTTTGAGTTAGACATGCTGACTCCAGATTACAATTGTCACCTACCCGCCTTAATCTTGGTACCACTCCTACAATGGGGCATTGATTTTGTAGTACTATATATACTGCTTCCAGAAATATCTTTATATATCTTTATGCAATAGAATTCCCCTAGAATGACTCTTAGAAGTAAATTTGGTTTCTTAAACACTGATGGTTTGACTTGATTATAGGGGAACAATGACCAAACCACTTTAACGAAATATGTAACAGCAAACTTTTACCATTAGCAGAAAATATTATTCCATCAAAGGTCACTCAAATTTAGACCCTAGTACTGTACTGTTTAGAATTATGATCAAACTTTATGTGAAATCACCTTCAGAGGAAAGGATATTTTGAATTATTTTACTATCGATCATTTCTGTTCTAGAAGATACTATTAGAATGAAACTATCTTACAAAAATATTTTTAAGTCTTGCTTTATCACTCATGCATTTAAAACAGTAGAATAAATTTATTCTCATCCTCTGTGTAGATAGCTACTTGGTGTTCTTTCCAATGAGACAGACCTTTTATGCTTCACTGTGAAACTGAAAGAGCTGCTATAAAATTAATAAGCTTGAATTCATTACAATTTCTAAAAAGAATGGCTCCCTTTTTCTGCTGGTCTCCATTTTGAAGGTGGGTTTAGAAAATCAAACATTCCTATTTTACATAATATCTGCTCAGAGAATGAGTAAATAACATGCATTTGATATTTCAAAATTAAAATTTAATAGTAAAATGTTTTTAAAACAAATTTTTCTTTCCTTTTTCTATTGGAATATAAATATATAGCATGCCTTGATTACATGTCATTTACATCAATAAAGGGCTTGAAATACATTCAGTTATTGAAATTGGCATTAACATTTTTTCTTTGAATAATGCATGTTGCTTCTATTCTGTGTTGACTTACTTGGGTAGGGCTTTCTAGAGGATAACAAAAGGATGATGCTAGGGACTTAGAAGAGGAACTTTTATGGACTCATTCAAGATACTTAGTTTGCAGAGTCTCTGTAAGTTCAGAAAAGCAGGCAGAGACATAAGAACAATTGTCATAATTATTACAAACAATTATCCTTAAATGTTTATTGTGCATTATACTTTGCTTTACCCAAATCCTTTAGATAGAAGGGAAGAGGGTTATTGTTGTTGGTTAATATACAGCACATTTGTTTAAAAGTTGAATGTCTAGAAGGAAATAATTGATTCACATTCTATAATATGGGGATAAATTTCAAAGTATAAAAGTATGTATTCCAATTATGCTTTTTGTTGGTGCTGCCTCTAGGATGCCCTAGTAGTCTGGTGAGAAAATTCACAGATGCCTAGGAATCCAAGGTTGCAAAGAGATAAGCAAAGAAAGACTAGAGCAGCGGTTCTCAATCTGTGGGTCGCGACCCCTTTGGGGGGCGAACGAGGTCCCCTAAGACCATCGGAAAACACATATATAATTACATACTGTTTTTGTGATTAATCACTATGCTTTAATTATGTTCAATTTGTAACAATGAAATTGGGGGTCACCACAACATGAGGAATTGTATTAAAGGGTCGTGGCATTAGGAAGGTTGAGAACCACTGGACTAGAGTATCATCTACCCCTTTTAGAGGATTTAGATAATTAAGCCATGAATAATCTTAAAACTCAAGATAGAAGGTAAGGGGAAAGAGGTTATGACATATGAGGTAAAACTAGTCATGGATTACCTTCTGAACCCATTAGGGGATTCCAAGAGAGCTTTGGGAGTACGTATGTGTTGGAGTGTCTCAGTTATCCCTACAGGGAAAAACTATCATGATATGGAGCTTGACAGCATCATTCTATAGCTTATTTAATAATGAAATTTAGGTGGTTGTTTCAATGCATAAAGTGAGAATACTTGAATTCAATGATATCATGTGGGAACCATGCAGATGTATTAAAATCGATGTTCAAAGACTGTAAGTGAATTATGTTGGGTTACAAAGACATGAATTGGTACAGCTGGGATAAGACACCAAGATTGCTGGCTGCTTTTTAGATATTTTTTTTTTATTAGCACGATTCTGCCATTTTGTGTACTAGAGTCTAAAACACATACTTATGTTCTGCTAGTTTGACAGATTTTGGTTTCAGAAATTCAATAAAGACCTTTGTTTATATTTCATTCACATTAAATCAAACTTCAAATTTTGAAGGTTTTAGATTAGTCATAGAAGTTCAGTATTAAGAGAGTGATAAGAACCTTCTAAGAATATCCTGTTTTCTTCATCCAATAAGATCTCATGTTTTATCAAACAACTAGAGGCCCGGTGCACAAAAATTTGTGCACTTGGGGGGGGGGGCGGTCCCTCAGCCCGGCCTGTGCCCTCTCATAGTCTGGGACCCCTCAGGGGATGACCACCTCCTGGCTTAGGCCTGCTCCCCGGGGGATTGGGCATAAGATGGCAATCAGACATCCCTCTGGCAGCCCGGCAGCCCTCGGGGGATGTCCACTTGCCAGCGGGGAGCAGACCTAAGCTGCAGTCAGACATCCTTAGCGCTGCTGAGGAGGCAGGAGAGGCTCCCATCCCCATGCTGTACTGGCAGCCATCAGCCTGGCTTATGGCTGAGCAGAGCTCCCCCATGTGGGAGTGCACTGACCACCAGAGGGCAGCTCCTGCATTGAGCATCTGCCCCCTGGTGGTCAGTGTGTGTCATAGTGACCAGTCATTCCCAGTCTTTCTGCTGTTAGGGTCAGTTTGCATATTACCCTTTTACTATACAGTGGGGGCTTGACTTACGGGTGTCCCGACTAACGAGTTTTTCGGGATATGAGCCGTCTCTCGGCCGATTTTTTGCTTTCAGTTGCGAGCTAAAATTTGTGTTATGAGCCAGCTTCAGATACCCCACTGCTAGTTGGCACAGTGAACGTCACAGTGAACGCCACAACATCAGCCCAGCATCACGTGTCTCACTCGTTCACTTTTTGATTTGACATAC
>NW_005357311.1:591656-616186 GCF_000412655.1 Myotis brandtii | reverse complement strand
GGCTGGCTGAAAGCAGGTATCTGGGGTTTGTTTGGCTTCTATAATTGAAACTTTGTTGCTGTCATTGGCGCTCCCAGCTCTGAGGCCGAGGCTGGCTGAAAGCAGGTATCTGGGGTTTGTTTAGCTTCTATAATTGAAACTTTGTTGCTTTCGGAGCTCAGAGCCGGGCTGTGTCAGGCGGGGAACCTTGGCTTCCTCCATCACTGGAGCAAGCAAGCCTCCTGCTCATTTCAGCTGTGTGGCTGCCGGCCACCCTCTTTGTTGGCGGTTAATTTGCATATCGCCCTGTTAGCCAATGGGAAGCGTAGAGAAGGTATGGTCAATTACCCTTTTTGTCTTTTATTAGATAGGATATAAAATTATATGTAGTAATACCTTAAATTCCTGTTTTTATGATGTACTTTTTTGGATACATTTCCAGGAAGCACTTTGGCATGATAGAAAGAATTTTTAAAGATCTGAATTAAGAGTTTTGAATTCTTGGTTCAATTTCATTTTATTAGCTGTTTAATCTAAATTTTAAATTTTCTAAATCTCAGTTCCAAATTTTTAAAAAATGCAAAGTCTGATTTATTTTTTTTACAATATTTTTTAATTATTGATTTCAGAGTGTAGGGAGAGAGAGAGATAGATAGAAACATTAATGATGAGAGAGAATCATTGATCGGCAGCCACTTCTCCCCATATCCCGGGGACTGGCGAGCGGGCAGAAGATGGCCCTGATCGCAGGCTAGGCCTAGGGACCCTACCCGCACACAATTTCGTATGCTGGGCCTCTAGTTTTGTTTATAAAACAGGATGCTGGTCTGGAAGAACACAGTGGTTCTCAACCTTCCTAATGCCGCGACCCTTTAATATAGTTCCTCATGTTGTGGTGACCCCCAATTTCATTGTTACAAATTGAACATAATTAAAGCATAGTGATTAATCACAAGAACAATATGTAATTATATATGTGTTTTCTGATGAAAGGGTGGTTCGATCACCAAAGGGGTCGCGACTCACAGGTTGAGAACCGCTGCTCTAAGCTATGTGGCTGGGCTGCAGAGCCTGATTTAAGTGACTTCACATGGTCTTTCTAACACTGACAATCTTTGATTCTGCATTTATTATTCCAGAATATTCTTTGGTAACTTCCATGAACTGCTTAAGTATAATTTCACTCCTTTTAGCTAAAAATCCATATTGAGATTGGGTGCATTAAACAAACACCCAATTTCCATTTGGAAGCTGCAGTGACAGAATTTTGGCAAATTGTTGAGTGTGTGGATTGTTGTTACCCCGTAAATACTCATTAGCCATTTTGATGTTGTGCAGGTTTGACTCTGGGGGCATCACTGTCAAAATAAATCCCTAATCACATCAGTGGGTTGACTGCTGTATTCTGAACAGTATCTAATAAGCTCTTAAGTAAATACAACATAAAAGAGTTAGCCCTTCATTTAAATAGCTTTAGGATTTGAAATAGCTTTTCTTATTTAATGAAAGCTTCAGCAACTGGAAATGGCTTATACTTTTCCTTTACCATCTACCAAAATATTATTTCCCTCAACTTTAACACCATTTGTAACTGAGATTGGAAGTTCAAGTGAAATGAAAACCAGTGAGTCAAAGCCAAGCTAAGTCATTGGAACAGCTTTTCCCCCTTTATATCAGCTGAACATATGAAAAATCACATGGAACCTATGGGTATAAAACCTGTATCATAGTGAATAATGTATGATTTAGTTCCATTAAGAAGTTTTGTATTAAAAAGAGCAAGTTTAAAGATCCTCATGAATAAATTAACTTAAAAATGTGGGATTTTTTTTTACAGATTTAAACTGCTTTTCCTCTGCTTTTGGGGAATCCCTGATATTTACTGTTTGGCCTACCAGCTTTTCTTTTACAGCTTGCTATGTCCCCTTAATGTGGAGTCAGTCATAAAATCTCCAAATGATAAGTTCAAGCTAAGATTTTGTCTGTGTTTGTTTCTAGAAATATCTCTAGACGTTTTCAGAATAAAATGTGTAATGTTTGAAGAGCATATTCTGTTTTGTCTATTGTTTAAGAATAGTTTGAAGTTTTTGCTCCTGATTATAATAGCTTCAATTGTTTCAGTGCTGTTCCTACTTGCTTCTGTATGCCAGTTAACAGAGCAGTCTTTCTCAGAGCAATTCTACACATGAAACCTCTGTGTAGAATAGCAAGATATTTACAGTGTTTGTTTATTTCATGAATTATGTATTTACTAGAGGCCTGGTGCACGAGATTTGTGCACTTGCCGGAGAGGTCCCTCAGCTGGGTCTGCGCCACCTTGCAGTCTGGGAGCCTTTGGGGGATGTCCGACTGATGGCTTAGGCCCACTTTCTGGGGGGAGTGGGCCTAAGCCAGCAGTGGAACATCTTTAGTGCTGCCACAGAGGTGGGAAAGGCTCCCGCCACCGTTGCTTCGCTTTCCAGCCGTAAGCCTGGCTTCTGGGTTTCTAGCTAAGCCGAGCGCTGCCTGTGGGTCTGCCCCTGGTGGTCAGTGCTCGTCATAGCAACTGGTCATTCCACTGTTTGGTCAATTTGCATATTAGCCTTTTATTTTATAGGATTTTTTTAAAATTTTGTTTTATTGCTTAAAGTATTACAAAGAGTAGTACATATGTCTTCTTTTTTCCTCCCTTGACCTTCCCCCGGCCTCCCCTACTCCCCAGTGACTTGTGTCCATTGGTTATACTTATATGCATGCATACAAGTCCTTCAGTTGATCTCTTACCGCCCCCCCCCATACATGCTTGTGCATAAACATACTGTGAGAGGCACCACGATTAATTTTTTAATAAGCATTAATCTTGAATATGGCATATTATGGACAGTATACATCTGACTTAAATATAATATACATCTTTATACATAAAAGTTGATAATTTTAATTTAGACATATGATTTCAAAGGTTAGAGAGATAGAAAGATGTGAACAGCAAGTGCAACTTTTGATAATACTTAACAGTACCTTATAAATTACAAAACACTTTTTCATATATTGCCTTAGTTGTTTATTATAACAGCTGTGAGGATGTTAGGGCAGGGATGGTTATACCTATTGATACAAATAAAGACCTAGGTTTGAAAGCATAGTACAAACCCATATTTATGCAGAATTCTCAAGCTGTCATTGAATTCCACATCTCTTGACAACTTGTGTAGTATCCTTTTTATGTAATGCAATACCTTTAGGAGGTGTTAATCTGAAAAAGTACAAAGTTACCCTCACATTTTTTGCATACCTGATAATTGGAACCACATAACCATGTAAGATTTCATTTGTACCTTCTGAAATATCCAATTGTGAAGCATTTAGTAATAGACATAAGTCTAGGAGAGAAAGTTATCCAAATATTTTGTCTATATGTACATAGTATTAATATAAATAATATTTGAATAACTTATATACCAAACATTTGCCTATCCATAGTTTGAAATACATTTATATAAAAAGTTATCAAATTTTTAACTAGACAATAAAAGACAGGAAATGAGTTGTCAGAGAAATGGAACTATTTCTTGACTCCTAGGAGTCAAATCTCAAAGAAATATCTTCATGCTCATTGAAGTTTGGCAATGTTTCTCCTCCTTCAGGTTTTTTTAGGAAGCATTTGGTTGAGTTCACCAGTAAAACCATCTAGTCCTGAGATTTTTTTAGGGGGAGATGCGGCTTGATTACTGATTCAATTTCTTACCAGTTATAAGTATATTCAAATTTTTTTCCTTTAGGATTCAGTCTTGGTAGGTTGTATATTTCTAGGAATTTATTCATTTCTTGTAGGTTAGTCAATTTGTTGGTGTATAATTGTTCATAGTAGTATCTTAAAATTCTTGATATTTCTATAGTATCAGTTTTAATATCTTATTTATTTCTGATTTTATCTTAGTCTTCTCTCTTTTTTGTTATCCTAGCTAAAAGTTAGTCAATTTTATTGAACTTTTCAAAATACTTTAGTGTCATGATTATTTCTATTTTTCCAGTCTCAATTTTATTTTATTTTTTTGTCTGAACTTTGTTATTACCTTCCTTCTGCTAACTTTGGGCTTAGTTTGTTATTTTTTCTAGTGCCCTAAAGTGTAAAGTTAGGCTGTTTATTGAGATCTTTCTTTTTTCTTAAAGTAAGAATTGTGGTTATAAACTTCCTTCTCCAAACTGCTTTTACTGCAGCCCATAAGTTTTGATATGTTGTGCTTTTGTTTTTGTTTGTCTCAAAATATTTTTTTAGTTCCCCCTTGATTGTTCAGGAGTATGTTTTTTAGTTTCTACATATTAATGTTCTAGCTTCTATCCTGTTATTAAATTCTCATTTTATACCATTGAGGTTGGAAAAGGTACTTGATATGATTTTAGTATTTTTATTTTATTTTATTACTAGAGGCCCAGTTCACGGATTCGTGCACCAGTGGGGTCCCTTGGCCAGGCCTGCGGGGATCAGACTGAAATTGGCTCTCAGACATCCCCAGAGGGGTCCTGGATTGTGAGAGGGCGGTTCTCAGGTGATGGACCCCGGAATCAGGCTCCCTCCTCTCTGGTTCTGGGTGCATCACCCGAGAACCGCAGCTGCCAAGTCACTGCAGCTCAGCAGCTCCTGTGTTGAGCATCTGTCCCCTGGTGGTCAGTGTGCATCATAGCTACTGGTCAGAGTGTCTGTCCCCTGGTGGTCATTGCATGTCATAGCTACCGGTCGGATGGTTGAACGGTCAAACGGTCGGATGGTTGCTTAGGCTTTTATATATAGAGAATATTATTTTTTTAATTCTTTATTATTTAAAGTATTACATAAGTCTTCTTTTTCCTCCATTGACCTCTCCCTGGCCACCCCCACTTCCCAGTATATGCTTTCACTCCCCCACTGTCTGTGTCCATTGGTTATGCTCATATGCATTCATACAAGTCCTTTTGTTGATCTCTTACCCCCTCACCACCTCCGCCCCCTACCTTCCCTCATAGGTTGGACAGTCTGTTCCATGCTTCTATGACTCTGGTTCTACTTTTGTTCATCAGTTTATGTTGTTCATTATATTCTATAAATGAGTAAATTTGTGGCTTGTTTCACTTAGCATAATGCTCTCCAGTTCCATCCATGCTGTTGCAAATGGTAAGAATTCCTTCTTTTTTTACAGCAGTGTAGTATTCCATTGTGTAGATGTATCACAGTTTTCTAATCCATTCATCTGCTGATGGGCACTTACCTGTTTCCAATTCTTAGCTATTATAAATTGTGCTGCTATGAACATATAGGTGTATATCCTTTCTGATGGATGTTTCTGTTTTCTTGGGATATATTCCTAAAAGTGGGATTACTGGGTCAAATGGAAGTTCCATTTTTAATTTTTTGAGGAAATGCCATACTGTTTTCCTCAGTGGCTGCGCCAGTCTGCATTCCTATCAGCAGTACAAGAGGGTTCCTTTTCCTCCACATCCTCAACAGCATTTGTCATTTGTTGATTTGTTGATGATAGCCATTCTGACAGGTGTGAGATGGTACCTCATTGTTTTGATTTGCATCTCTCAGATCATTAGTGACTTTGAGCATGTTTTTATATGTCTCTTGGTCTTCTGTATGTCCTCTTTCGAAAAGTGTCTATGTAGGTCTGTATGTGCGCATATGCGTGTGTGTGTGTGTGTGTGTGTGTGTGTGTGTGTATGAGGCCTAACATATGCTCTATAGTGGAGAATGCTCCATGTGCATCTGAGAAGAATGTATGTTCTGCTGCTGTTGGATGGAATGTTCTATCTATGTCTGTTTGGTCCTTTTAATCTATAATGTAGTTTAAATTCAATATGTCCTTATTAATTTTCTGTCTAGATGTTCTATCTATGGGTGAAAGTAGAGAATTGAAATACATTACTATTATTGCATTGCTGTTTCTTTCTAACTTTAATTCTGTCAATATTGATTATTTTTTACCTACTTGTTCCCCCTAATAAATTGAGAGCTCTCTTGGAGGAGGAACAATGTATAATTTTTCTGTGAAGGCCTTGCACATGGTACATTACAAGGCATTGTAAATGCTCCTCATAGTTTACTGTAGCAATGTGAGGTCATAGAGAAGGCAAAAGCAGCTAACTCTTCACTTTTATTAATCACAGACCTTAGATAAGGTGGGAAACTACCATAAAAATGGATGAAAATATCCTGGCCTCCATTTTATCACAACTCCCAAGCTGAGTCCATAGTTAGGGGCTGAGAGTTATGGAGAAGGGCAGTGTGGCTTAGTGGAAAGCATAATAGCCTGGAATTCATGAGACCTAGGCTCTGGTCCTGCAATATCAGTTAATAGCAAAGTGATTTGGCCATTTTCTTTATTCTTTATCTAAAAATGAAAGAAATATATGGAAAATATGTCCATGATGGCATTTAAGAGTAGTAAGAAGAGTTGAATTCAAATTTTTCATGTATTTAGGCGAAAATGACATATTAATAAAGCAAGTTTGTGTCATCTTTTATGGAAATTTGCTTCAAATTGATATCTTAGGTATTTTAAAGGTGATTTTTCAACTTTTTAAATTTAATATAGCCTTTTCTCCTTGTAGGAATCAGTGAATGAACATAAACTGCTTTGGCTTATAGTTATAAAGCATATTAATTGATAAGTAAACTACTATTAATATAAAATACAACTGTATCTTAATTTTTTTGGTAACACTTTAACCTTTATAGAGTGATTTTCAATCTCTCTTATATTTTAGTATAATCTTTGGCTTAGGTGCAGTAGATATTATTTTCCCAGTCTTACATGGGCTAAAAATGAGGAAGATATATTGAATGAGTTTCCCTGCATTACCAAGACACAATGGTGTAGAACTGAAACTGAGTATTTGTAATACATCACTATTTTTCTAAAATGTAGTGAGGCCTGGGGATTGAGTGTAATACCAAACTTTTCTGGTTCATTACTCAAGATATTGGTTCATTTTTTGTTGCTGTTAAAACAAATGAACAAACAAACAAAACTCTATGATCAAATTAGGCTGGCTGAATGTTTTGGTCGTTTTAGGATCTCAAAAATATTCTTTAAAGCCAATAAAGTATTGCTTTATCTTCCATGATTTTAAGACACATTAGTTTCGGTATCTCTTATTAGTTTTGTATAATCAACAAAACCTCAGATAGATATTTGTAATCACACATGTTCTAATCATAGTCACTCACTATCATTTTATTTTTAGGCATTTAAACATATTATCTAATTTATTTTATTTAAAGAAAGCAAAGCAAAACTTCAGGTGATTTAAAAATACTGGTACTATTTGAATGAACTGGACATTTGTTGTCTCCCTGCAGTAGTCTTTCTGTGCATTTTACTCAAAGAACAATGTGAAGTTCTAAATCTGAGAATAAAAGAACTTGAAAGTCTATTTGAAAAGGAAAAAAACACAGCAAAAATCTTTATCAAATGATAAACAACAAACTATACAATTTAGCTCAGCCAGCTTCCTTCTGTCTGAGCGCTGTCAGTCTGTCCCATCCATGCCTTTGGTTCTATTTTGTTCATTAGATTTCACAAGTAAGGGAGATCATATAGTACTTTCTTTGATTGGTTTATTTCTCTCAACATAATAATCTCCATGTCCATTCCATGCTGTTGCTTCTTTTTTCAGCCACATAGTATTCCATTGTGTAAAGGTACCATGGCTTTTCATACACAATTATCTACTAATGGGCACTTGGGCTGTTTCCAGATCTTGGCTATTCTAAACAATGCTGCAGTTAACATAGGTCAACCTAATTTGACCAGGTGTTAAATATAGTAGTTCTTAAAATTTCTCAACATTTGTCTCTGTTCTTATGACTCCGTATATAGTGGCTGTTAATTATGCAATTAGGATTAATGATAATTTATTTTTCAACCTAGTATTAAGCAGTGTAAGTATTATTATTAGAATTTCTTACTGAGCACTAGAATATTATCCTAATCGAGAATACTTATTTCAAAATAGAAAACTCTTCATGGATAAGAACTAACAAAAAATAGAATTGTGCGTTTAAAATATTTTAGAATTTTTGAAATGAGATGCAGAAATTGATTTGTTGTCCAAAAAATCAAAATAAGGTTGAACATCAATATGCTTTGATATTTACAGGAAAAATGTAGATTAAAACACCTAAATTTCCAAGTTGTTTATAAATTTCAATTCTAGGATGAATTCTCAACTTCTGAATGAATTGTCATAACTTGCTACTAAAATGTAAAAGTATCAGTATCAACTCAATGAGGTTTTTGAAATCTCACTTACATAGAAGTTGAATTTTTATGTTGGGCTATGGTTCTATACCTGCAGAATTTTAAAAAATACTGATGCCTGGGTCTTAGGGCCAGAGATTCAGCATGAATTAGTCTGAATATGGTCTGTTCATCAGGAGCTTAACCAATTACTCTAGTGTTACACAAATTTGAGAACAATGTTTTAGTGTTTTGTAATGAGGCCAGTTTTGTAATGTCTTACATAAGGTCTTAATGTGCAACACCTTACATTTGGGATATGTTTTGGTCACATAAGGCTGATTATATAGACATAGCTTTGGGCTGTCATTTATCAGGTATACTAACACTTTATAGGAAGCAATATTTCTTTTTTGTTGTTGTTGTTAATCCTTACCCAAGGATATTTTTCCATTGATATTTTAGGGAGAGTGGAAGAGTGAGGGAAAGATAGAGAGAAACATCGATGTGAAAGAAGCACATCGATTGGTTGCCTTCTACACGAGCCTCCACTAGGGCCTGGGCTGGGGAGGAGCCTGAAACCAAGGTACTTGCCCTTGACTGGAATCAAATCCAAGACCCTTTGGTCTGCAGGCTGATGCTCTATCCACACAGCCAAACTGACTAGTGTGGAAGCCATATTTCTTTAATATATTTAAGGTTATTAATTTTTGCAACATTGAAAATATCATATACATTGATTAATCACAAAGTTTTGCAGACACACCTATATAATATTTATGTCTTAAAATTACTACTTATGGTAGTTAGCATCTTTCCTATTGCAATTTTCCAACACCTCCCTCCAACAAATATATTATACTAGCGGCCCAGTGCACGGATTCATGCACTGGTGTGGTCCCTCGGCATGGGCCTGCAGGGATCAGGCCTGAAACCGGCAGTCCAACATCCCCCAAGGGATGTAGTAGGGCGCAAAGCTGCAGGCAGCCAGGGAGGAGCCCGAGCAGTGCCAGGCGCCACGCTGCTCCTGCTCATCCCGGCCCCACTGTACCTGCTTCTGCCGCTGCCCAGTAGGCTCGCTGCCACCCTGCTGCAGGCTCCGCGCACCCATTCTAGGGCGATATCGGCACACCCATGACTGAGAAGCAACCACAGGCTTGCACCCAGTCAGTCCCATTGCCAGTCCCAATCCTGGTCCCGGTCTGGATGGGGGAGGGGCGCACAGGGAGAGTGTGCGTGGGAGAGGCTCGCACTGCCGCAGCTGTGCTCGCCAGCCGTGAGCCCAGCACTTCTGGCACCAGTAGGTCAGCTGAGCAGTGCTCCCGCTGTAGGATCACACTGACCACCAGGGGGCAGCTCCTGCATTGAGCGTCTTCCCCCTGGTGGTCAGTGTGTATCATAGCAACTGGTGGAATGGTCGAATGGTCACTTAGGCTTTTATATATATAGATAGGTATGTTCAAACTCCTGAGTTGCACAAAGCACGTTTGAGAGAAATAGTGATTGGAATTGATGGGAGAAATACAAAATATCCAGTGCAATAGGAAATCTCAGGAGATATTTTCCTTCTAGACTGACAAGAGAATTCATTTTCCTACTTGAAACACTTAATGTACTTTTGACATGATTTTTTACTCTTATAACTGTTATTTTCATTGAGCTCTTGAAACTCCTATTCACTTGAATTAATATGGATAGGACTCAATATCTATAATCTACAATTTTAACCTATGTATGTATACCTATGTAATATATTTTTATTTTATATCCAATACATTATATAATTAAATATTTTAGTACTAAATAATAACTCAAATGTATAAACTAAAAACATAAACATATTACTATTGTTATTTATTTTTATTATGTATTATCTCATTAATGTTTTCTTCTTAAAGAAAAGCTTTTAACATTTCTTTTAATATATCACCAGGTATTGAACTCCTTTAGCTTTTTGTTGTCTGGGAAGCTCTTTATATCTCCTTTGATTCTAAATGATAGCTTTGTTGGGTAGAATAATCTTGGTTGTAGGTCCTTTAGTATAATGTCACATTCAAATTCATTCTAAATATATAGCTACTGCATTAATTTAATGACCTAAAACATTTATAGATCTTCATATATTTGTATATAAGAAAATCAAATTTGAAGAATGAATTTGTCTAGGTTTAAACATACCATCTAAAATGTTTTCAGAACAATAACTCTTGAATTTCTGTCATGAAATATATTATACTTAGACCTTAACAGAAAGACACATGTGTGCATGTATAAGAATAGTTTCACCTCATAAGGATTTGAAAAATTCAGTAATTGTATTGATATGAAATGAGAATACGACATATTAAGAGAGTTTTAGTATAATAACAACTTTTTGGTATAACTATTTTTAAGGGTTCTTTTTGGGGCTTCTGTTTTGTTTTTGATACAGACATGATAGTTTATAACAAAATTGATACTATCATTGTCCTTGTTCAGAATGTTATAATAAGATGCTATAGACTAGGTGTCTTAAACAATAGAAATTTACCAAGGTCAGCATGGTCAGATTCTGGTGAAAACTTCTTTCTGGTTGGCAGGTAATTTTCTTCTTGTATCCTCACATGATGGAGAGCAGAGAGAGTGAACAAATTCTCGTTTCTTTTTATAAGGGCACTAATTCTATTCATAAGGCTGTACTCTAAAGATTTCAGCATATAAATTTTCAGAGAATCCAAACATTCAATTGATAACCATAATAAAACATTATGTTTTTCTAAAAGTCCATATTGATTTGAAAATGCAAATATTGCCTGTCCAGTGTGGTTCAGTGGTTGAGCATTGACCTATGAACCAGAAGGTCACAGTTCCATTTCCAGTAAGGGCACATGCCAGGGTTGCAGGCTCAATCTCCTGTAAGGGGCATGCAGGAGGCCAATCGATGGTTCTCTGTCATCATTGATGTTTCTATCTCTTTCTCCTTCTTCTCTTAAATCAATGAAAATATATTTTAAAAATGTAAACATATTCTTGTAGATTATTATAATTATAAAATTTATAGAGAATTTTACTATTACTAGATTTTAATGTTAAACACAATTTAAAGTATTAATTTGCTTGTGCCATTGCATGAAATATGCAAACATACAAAGTGTAGTATGTTTAATTCAAGTAAACTAAGAGTATTCCGTGAGGTGGTGAGTAGAGTAAATGTAGACATTTCACTATGAACCAGACAACCTGTGAGTGCCCCACTCTCAAGTATGTTAAATGTTGAAGATATAACACAACTTGCAAAGAAAGTCTCCTTTCAGAGAGTATCTAATTCTATTTGGTGTTGTTGTTTCTGAATAAATGGTCTTTTCTAACTATCTTGAAGAAGGCTAATATTCAAGTATTGAATTTGATTGCTGGTCCAAAGGGAATTGGTCACATGTGATTCTCAAGTATCTAACAAGTTTTAAATGCTATATGTTTTTGATACTTTCAGGAAAGGACAGTGACATCTTGCATAGAAATGCACTATGTTGCACACAATTGACTCAAATGGCAGTTCAGGCTTTGAAAATGTTAGCATTTATTGATATTTCAGCTCTTAGATTAGGGAAATAACCCTTTGAAAGAATACTCTTACAGGTGCTTTACTTCAAACTTTGGGCACCATTTTCTCTGGGTGTTGCTTATCTTGTGTTGTTTTTACTATTACATCAAATTAATGGCACCATTTGGCCACCACCACTTATATCACCACCCCAAATAATGAAAATAAGCTTTCTTAAAGTTCCCACTTTTATTTGGCAAAGTATTCTTTACTGGGCAGATTTTGACAATAACTGAACCTGAATAATTTTCTATGAAAATATTATCAGTCTTATTTCACCTCTGGTAGAAAGGATGGGTTATAAGTGATTATAAGGTTATAAGTTCAATATACTAATCAAGAATTATATGAAAGTGTTTGCTTTAGAAAGAGCAAATTTGAAGCAATAGGAGGTCAGGAGGTCAACTGATTCATATACTAATAAACTATGCTGTTACAGGAATCTATCAAATTACTAGACTAATTTAAATCATTACAAATGGTGGTTAATTGCTCCCCTTGTAATCCTTACTACCAGAGGTGAAAGAAGAGAGCAAAGAAGAGTTCTAATTTCTTGAGTAAGCTCTCTTAGTATAATTTGGAGGAATTATACCCTTTACCATTAAATAGCTTCCTATTAAAAGTATATATAGAAAAAAATTACTTTTTAAGCAATTATACATTTCTAGGTTTACTTGTTCATTCAACAGATGTTAGTAAAAACATACTATTAGTGATGTAATATAAAGGGAGCTGAGACTATAACAATTAGATGACAAATATGGCCCTGCCCTCACTGAATACCTACCTCATAGGGCTTTCAGCTTACTTCTTACAGTAGCTGCATTTGACCTAGGGACATCAAATCCTTATTTACCATTATATTTTTGGTACCACTAAAACTAATTTTACCATATTTTTTGTTTGTTTTTTCTTCATTACACCTGTGGAGTTCTACAACTAGTAACATATTAATAGTGCCATGAAATTAAGTTGTGACTTTATTCCAAATTTGGGAATCCTATATATTTGCACATGATAATAGAATTCAGATTGTAAAGGGCAAAATTGATGCTTCCTTGATTTTTATATAGAAAATTCTTCATGTTGCCAAGAGTAGGAGGTTTAAAAAAATACTGACAATATTTTATTATATTTATTAATTTGTTCCAAATTTGTTGACTTGTGTACTATGTGAAAGACTGACTCTAAAAGGGAGTATGTTAGGATAGTAAGATCTATGTCCTAATCTTAAGAAATTTATGGTGCAGTAGGACATCTCTTCCTATACTCTGCTGCATGGAATAAAGTTTCAGGGAGCTAAGAACAGGTGCATCCATAGAACCTATTCTGTGGCCATTTACCACTTTCTACATTACCCACTTGGACATAGTGTACATAAGACTCAAGGAAATTCTGCAGCAAGAAAACTTTAATCCATAGCTTGTCAACCTCATGACCAAAGAATCATTTAGTATTGCCCATGTTAGCATTTGAGGGCCCAATGCTCTTTGTTGAATCTTAGAGTGAAAAATGTTGTATTAAATGGACTAGCTCTAATGCAGTTGTCTCATTCTTCTTTGAGCTGTAATTAAAAGCAAAAGCCTCAAAAAGAGTAATTTTTTATACTATGGGTACAGAAAACAGTCCCCAAATGTTGTATACATATGAAAAGCAAACATTTCAGACTCTAACAGGGGTGGGCAAACTTTTTGGCTCGAGGGCCACAATGGGTTCTTAAACTGGACCGGAGGGCTGGAACAAAAGCATGGATGGAGTGTTTGTGTGAACTAATATAAATTCAAAGTAAACATCATTACATAAAAGGGTACGGTCTTTTTTTTTTTTTTTAGTTTTATTCATTTCAAACGGGCCGGATCCGGCCCGCGGGCCGTAGTTTGCCCACGGTTGCTCTAGAACATATTCATTGCATTTTGTTTTGGAAATGTCTATTAAAGAGAAATCACATAACTTAATTTGTTTTACCACTAGGACTAGCTAGCATTATTGAGTTTGGATTTTCACAGATGTCTTAGACTAGAGATTTTCCCCTCATTATAAAGTTAAGGCAGTATTCTTTGATTGGTAAAGCAAAGATACAAAACCAAACCTGTTTCTAACACTGTCTTTCTCTGTAGTGATAAAAACTTACATTTTTTGTAAGTAACAATAATATCAAGTATACATTTCAAATCTCACAATAATGATATGTCACATTAATAAGGATACCATTATATGGCTAACATGTTTTTCATTTAATTATTTTAATATGAAACATTCACATGTTTATTAATATATTTTTAAAAGAAATTATTTACTTCAATGGTATATAATATTAAAATGATATTTCAAATTATTGATTTCATATAACAAGCAGAAACCTCACAGAACCTACATTGGTTTCCACAGATCAGGATCAAACTGTGTTTTGGCAAGGTGAATCATCAAATCAAAGTATCAAAACTGTAAGCATGCCTTTTTAGCATTAGTGAACATATGCAACTTAAGTGAACATATAATTTGATATTTCATATGAAAAGTATTGTTAATTTGATTTTATTTTGTATAAACACTTAAAACATCATCAATATTGAAATAAAATATTACATTTTATTAATTTTAGTTATTCCAGCTTTTAAGTGCAGTTATAAAATTCAGTGGAATCATGAGGACCCAAGTAATTTCTGTCAGAGCAAATAGTGTTGAAAGCAGAGGGTTTGAGGATGTTAATCTTAAAAACCAGATCCAGATGTTTCACTTTATTCTCAACTGAGTATGTAACAGGCAGTTGCAGCTGGAAAATAAGGGACTAGAACTGATAGGTGATCTACCAATTCATTTCAAGTTGAGCTATACTGCTGGTTGGCAGCTGAATCCTCCTGGCATTTAACTACTTTTGCCTTTGTTTTATTTTTCTCTTTGAATTTTTATCAACTACTATGCACTCAGCTTTTTTAGTTAAGAAGAAACAATAAAAGAGAAACTCATTACCTCCATAGCTGTAGACTAATGCTTTCAAAATGTATTCCCTTGGTGCTATAGCATAGTGCCACCTATATTGAAACCAGTGTTTTTCTCTTATGCCTCTATTAATGATGCTTTCTTCTCATCCTGCTCTATTATAAAGCTATTATTACTAGAATTAGTAATTACTAGGATGACGAAAATGAATTTGCTGCACACAAAAGATCAATGTATTCAGCCTTAGTTACCTCTCTGATGTCATTTTCTATTTATCTCTTCTTTGCATCAGCTGTACTAATCTTGCTGTTCTTCAAAGACTGAGAGCACTCACCATTTGGGAACTTTAGAATTTTATCTTGTCCTTTGTAGGAACACTTTTTCCTAATTGCATGCTTTCTCCTTCACTTACTTCAGCTTTCTGCTAAAATGGTACCTTCACATAGAAACCTGCTTGCTCCTGTATCTGAAATATTACTGTTGACACCTATATCACTATTTCTTCTCTTACCTGCTTTATATTTCATCACAGCAAAAATTCCTACTTGATCTATTTTATATTTGCCTGTTTCTTTATATTTGTTTATTCTTTATTTCTCCCCATCCATTCTACATAGACTATAAATACCAGGTTAATAAAACTTTATTTTGTTCATTGCTTTCCCCCCCCTGTCAGCTACAACCATGCCAGGCATATTATAGGCCCTAAATAATTATTTTTAATTGATTAATGTTTAAAATTTAATACTGTTTCAATATAATAGGTTTTGTGTTGTTTATATTGCATAAAGAAAGTTCTACTTTCTGAATTCTTGTATTAATAGTATAAGACAGTGATGGTGAACCTATGACACACGTGTCAGAGGTAACACGCGAACTCATTTTTTTGGTTGATTTTTCTCTGTTAAATGGCATTTAAATATATAAAATAAATATCAAAAATATAAATCTTTGTTTTACTATGGTTGCACATATCAAAAAATTTCTATATGTGACACGGCACCAGAGTTAAGCTAGGGTTTTTCAAAATGCTGACACGCCGAGCTCAAAGGGTTCGCCATCACTGGTATAAGAGCTCAAAATAAGTGTAAGGACAATAGAATGTATTGGATCCTTTTAGGATTCACTCTGTATTTTATACTGTAATATCAATGATTATTATTTCATATTAAATATTTCAAAGCAATCTTTATATCAATGTAATTTTAAATCATTCCAGAATATTTGTGTCTCTTAGAAACCAGGAAAGTTCCCTAACATTACTCTGAGTCTAAAAATACTGATCACAAAATGAGTTTCCTATGGTAGAACAATGATCTAAAGAAGGCATAAAACAATTATTTATCCCATAATCATTCCTTGAATATATTTTAACTTCATATAATATTAAAAATAAGTTGATATTTCTCATTAAAATCAGAATTCTTTGGCTGGAAGAGGTTTATAGCAACAAACATCCTAGTGAACATAAGTAATTCTTGGTTCCCTACATTCACTTTTATTGTTTTGCAAAGATATAATGCACACAGGGAGAGAATATAAGTTTTCTAAATTTAGGGAATTTTGATACAATTAAACCCAGCTTTGTTTAAATCATTCAGTTCCTGACAATTTTCCTCACTATCTTTGTGTTTATCTATTTGTAACTCATCTTTCCTAGATTTATTTTCAGGCTATGCCTCATACATGCAATGCTTACAATTTCAAATGCAATGTACTTCTCAGAAAAAAATATTTTTTTTGCCTTATAAATAATTTTGAAAGATTTGTAACTAATTTGAAGATATTTGTTCTAGCTAATATTTTATAAGTGGCTCCAATGGCACACATTGGTGAGTTATGCAAAAGGACGCATTTTGATCTTGAGTTCTTAAAGTATTACCTGATAATTACCTGATATTTATATGTTACCTTTTTATGTCTAAGACTAGAGGCCCGATGCATGAAATTCGTGCAAGGGGCTCTGCCTCGCAGCCCCGGCTTCATCCGGAAGGTCATCTGGAAGATAGTTCGGCTGTCCGGTCTAATTAGCATATTATGCTTTTATTATTATAGATTTCTGTTTAGTATGTATATGAGAACTAATGTATTTATTAAACCACTCATTTCTTTTTATGAGAAACATTTAGAAGATTTGTTTTTTGTATTGCTTTTGTAATTGTGCTCTTTGCAAAAAAAAAATTAACATATTAGAAATAGCCAAAAGTAATGATTATTGCATTTGCTAATGACAAGAAACACAGTGACATTTTGAAAGAAAAAGTAACTTAGATCAGATAATAAGTATTGACAAAAATTAATGGTGGTTTTAGAAAGTCAGGTTTTTTGTTAAGTCCAAATTGAAAACAATAGCATTTGAAGACTTTTTCTGCTTTGCCCATTTATTTATTAGGATATATATGTTAGAAAATTACATACTAGAACATAAGTCATGATAGTATAATATAAATGTAATTCCAGCATAAGTAAATGTATATTACTTACTCTGTAAGAAATAAATTTTCAAAAATCATATACCAATCAGACTTCGAATATAAACTGTATTTTCCCATTGACTGACAATGTAGAGATGTGTTCCCAAAGGGAAAAAAAAATGGCTTCTGAGCTTCATAAAATGTTTTTGTAATTCAGCAAATGTCTTACAATTTTAAATTTTAAAATAAATTAACTTTTTAAATAAAATATTTACAGTAAGACTTGAGTCAATTACCATCCTCCATTCTAGTCCAGCTTTGGCAACTGTGGAGAAAACAGGTTAAGCTATGGAGATTGCAGCATTAGCTTACATAAAATACTTTTCTTCCTAAAAATTATTGAAGAACCTCTTTATAGTGTTTGTCTCTCTTTATTTCACAGTGGCTCCATTTGTTCACTTACCAGGTCTTTTTTAGACATAGTGGTTACAAATAATAAAGCCGTGGAAGAAATGCAGCATGGAATTCTAGTTTTTTAAGAAACAAATGAAACTGTGCATCAATGCAACATTGGCATGAATAATTTAACAATCTGTGAGAACTTAAGATGAGAAATTTCTTCTTACTGTTTCATGTTCAAGAACAAAGAACTCTGTTTATTCCATTTTTTAAAGTTATCTTTATTGTTGAAATATTACATATGTACCCCCCTTTTTCCCACCCATTGACCCCTCTCAACCCTGCTCCAGGCATCTCCCCAATTGTCCCTGCACCAATTTAACACATTATATGCCTTTTTTGGTCTAGTCTGAGCTTTCATCTTCTGTAGAAAAGAGAGAAAAAAGAGGACTTTTAATGATAAACAATGCGCCCTAGTCTGTTTGGCTCAGTGGGTTTGATTCTGGTCAAGGGCACAAGCCTCGGTTGTAGGCTTGATCCCCAGTAGGAGGTGAGCAGGAAGCAACCAATCAATGATTCTGATTATTGATGTTTCTATCTCTCTTGACCTTTCTCTTTCTCTCTGATAAATAAAAAATAATGATAAACAATTACAATGTTAACTTCTAAGTTGTTTTTATCTTTTTTTCTGAATAAGTATTATCATATTCCCTCTTGCCTCAGAAGGGTAAATCTTTGGTTTAAAAACATTTACTACTGTTAGAGTGATGATTCATAGACATTGACAGAAATAGGTTCATGCTCGCCAGATTGTTCTTAATGAGTTTACATTTAATATGTCTTTTAATACTGTGTGTTTCTGAAGTTTTTATTTTTGATTTCCACAAGTATATTATTTTGAAGGAAGAAATTTAGAGCACAACAGTTTGCCCATATTTCCTCAGAAACAATTCAATGATCTGAAGATGTTCTCATGGCAGTGTTTCATTTAAAGCTGTTTCTGTTATATCTCCTTGACAAAATTATAAGAAACATCAAATATAAACTACTTTGAGGCTTTAATACAATTTTAAAATATTTATTTAGTTGGTTTTTTTAAATGCATTTTTCCTTAAGATTTTAAATTTCCACAAGGGAATAAATGGACACTTTTCTGCCTTTGTTTGCCTGGAATCAAGAGCGTGTAAGTAAGCATAACCTAAAAGGTAGGTAATTTGTAAGTGTTGCTCATATCTGACCTAGGTTTATACTGCACCATTTTTATATGGAACAACAAATCTCTCATGTCTTGTTTGGTAAGTTTGAAGGTGTTAAAACATCTTATTGCATAGGTAATTTTACTATCTTCATAAACCATAAACCATATATAATCTTTTTCTTTTTATGAACAACATAAAAAATAATTTAGCGCAAGGTTATAGGATAGCCTGTAAAGTTACAAGATCTTCATGTTTTGTCTGTTTTCTTTTCTTTCTTTTTTTAAATTTATGTATTGTCTAAATTTTACATGTCTCCTTTTTCCCGCTTGACCCTGCCCCCCACCCCCCACCCCTAGCCATTCCCACCTGGGCAAGTCCCCATCTGTTTTTTCTTAATAATTTTTCTCAGCAAGTTTTCCATGTCAGTTTACTGATATGCACATAATCATGTCATTCTTCCAAATTGCTTCATGGTATTTAATTTTATGGATAGTATCAGTTATCTACTGCTGTGAAACAAACAATCCCCAAACTTAGTGGCTTTAAAAGGTCAGCTGCACAGTTCTAATAAAGCTTAGACTAATTAAGTTTGATTGATCTCTGATGAGCTTTCTTGAATCTGCGTTCAGCTGGGAGGTTACTTAGTGGCTGGATGGTCTAGAGTGACCTCATCCATACTCTGGAGGTTGGCAGCTAACAGCCAATGTGCCTCAGTTCCTCACATGGCCTTGCTTTTTCCAACAGGCTGGCTCAGCTGAGCTCATTCATCTGGTGGCAAAGGAACAGGCCCCAATGTGCAAGCATTTGTCAAGCCTCTGCTTGTTTCATCTATAGATAATGCTCCATTAGATGAAAGATGTCACATAGCCAAACCAGATTCAAAGAGTGGAGAAGTAGACTTCAGCTTTTGTCAGGGTTATTTGCAACAACACACTGTAAGGGCATAGATGCGGGGAGAGTAAGAACTTGTGGCTAAATTTACAATCTACCTCAGCATGGATCATATTCTTTTTATGCATTCACTCCCATATTAATGGACATGTAACTCTGCACCATTACAAGAAATGTTACAACAAACATCTTAATTTTTTAATAGACTATTTTTAGGACACTATTAAAAAAATTGAGTAAAAAGATTTCCCATACACTCCTTGCTCCAACTCATGCATAGCTTTCCTCATTATCAACATCCTCCACAAGAGTGGTACATATGTTACAACTGATGAAACTACATTGACACATCATGATCATCCAAACTCCATAGTTTAACATCACAGTTCACTCTTGGGGTTGTACAATCCGTGGGTTAGAAAAATTTATAATGTCATTAAAGTGTTATAGAGAAGAGCTTCACTCTCCTAAAAAACTCTGTGTTCTATCTATTCATTCCTCCTTCCCCAACCCCTGGCAACCACTAATTTATTTTACAGTCGCACCCACTGCTGGCACCAGGTGCTGGCCCCGATCGCTTGGTGCCATAAGCGGGTGCGAGAGAGAGCTGCCAGCCCCGATTGCCCCTCAGGGCTTCTCCACCTCCCCCTGCTCCTGAGGGGCTGGTACTGTCAGCATGTGGGAGCGGTGGCAGCAGGAGCAGGGCTGCCCACAGACAGGAGACTGGGGGCTGTGGTGGGAGGGGCTGGGCAGGGGCATGGAAGGGGCCGAGACCCGCCCCTGTGCCCACTGCAGCCTCGTGGCCCACAGTTCCTTTCAAGGTGCACAAATTCGTGCACTGGACCCCTAGTCTATAATAATAATAAAGCATAATATGCAAATTGACTGAACGACCAAACAGCAGAATGACCTTCCAGACAACCTTCCAGATGAAGCCAGGGCTGCTAGGATTGAGGCTGCTGGGGCTGTGAAGGCCTACACTTGTACAAATTTCATGCATTGGGCCCCTAGTAATAATAATAAATGGGATTGAGAATATTATCATATGCCAGGACCAATCCTATAAAATAAAAGCCTAATATGCAAATCGACCAACTGGTGGAACGACCAATCGCTATGACACGCACTGACCACCAGGAGGCAGATGCTCAATACAGGAGCTGCCCCCTGGGGGTCAGTGCGCTCCCACAGGGGGAGTGCCACTCAGCCAGAAGCCAGGCTCACAGCTGTGAGCACAGCTGCGGTAGGGGGAGCCTCTCCCTTCCGCGGCAGTGCTAAGGAACAGCGAGCCAAGTGGTAAGGAGCAGCGAGCAGGTGAGCGGAAAAGAGCGAGGGATCCCAGACTATGAGAGGGTGCAGGCCGGGCTAAGGGACCCTGCCCCCCAGTGCACGAATTTTGTGCACCGGGCCTGTAGTTCTAAATAATCCTAATGTGTTAACTCATATTACTTCATTAAGTGTTTGACATCCTCTTTTGGATATTTCAATGATGTCTTCAATTTAGCTTATTCAAAGCCATACTCATCATTTTCTTCTTTTAAACTAAGCTCTTTCATAGCATTTCCATAAATGGTATCACTGCCTATCCACTTTTGTAAAGTAAAAACCTATGCATCATTCTCTTTGCCCCACACATAATCTATAATAATAAAAGCATAATATGTTAATTAGACGTCCTTCTGTCCTTCCGGATGAAGCTGGGGTTGTGAGAGAAGCTCGAGTCCCAGGTGCCAGAAGGAAGCCGGTGCCAGCAGCCGGGGGAAGGAAGGTCTACTCTTGCATGAATTTCATGCATCAGGCCTCTAGTTTCTTATAATGTCCTTTAAATTTTAGTATCTAAATGTAACTTAGTTTAATTGCAAACATTTGAATCTTTTCCATTTTAAATATCACTTAAATAGTCTTATTTACTATATTTTGAGTCATTTAGATTTTAACATATCAGTTTTTTTATTATTTGTGTACCTACATACTGCTGAGCACTGATTTCTTATATGTTATCTTAATTAAATGTCTGAGCAACCTAGTATACCTGACAGACCCCTGTAGATCCATGTAAATACTGAAGATATAAAAGCTCAACTTAATTGCTCAGCTAAGTAGCAAAACTGACTCTAAACTGATTTTGTTCCACCATGATGCCTGTCATTTACTTTTTAGAAAATGAACTTTAAACATTAATATATATATATATTGATTTTTAGAGAGAGATAAGAAAGGATTGGGATAGAGAGATAAATGCATTGATGAGAAACATCATTGATCAGCTGCCTCCTGCACACCTGCTACTGGGGACTGAGCTTGCAACCCAGGCATGTGACCTGACTGAGAATGGAACCAATGACCTGCTGGTGTATGGGTTGATGCTCAACCATTGATCCACTCTAGCTGAACTGGAAAATGAACTTTAAATTATTTTAAACAGAAATTTTGAGACTGTTATAAATGTATTGGGAAAAGAACACTATGCAAGCAATACATATTTATTCCAGAAAAAAAGCCCATCCCAGGATACATAGTGTCACAATCACCTGAGATTTCCAAGCACCAGTAGAGAACTATGGATCAACATTTTTGAGTGTATTTCTTAAGGGTATATTTTTCAATAACTCTCAGATATTTGTGCTTCAATACCAGTTGAGGCCATTATTGTCAAACCATATATATAATTAAACCCACTGATATGCACACTTCTAAATGTATAATAAACCAATTGATGAAGGGAAAAACATGGGGCACCACTAGCCAGAGAATTACATGTTATAGAATTTGTGCATCTCATGTGTTCCTTTGTATTCTGCCCCTTTCTCTGCCTTTTACCTTATCTTTTCTCTGCTTACTGAGGGGAAAAAAGCAGTACACAAATTTTCCCAAACCTAAGAATCTGTCAAAATAGCCTAAATTATTATAGAAACTTAATTTGATTTTCAAAAAATTCCATGCTATCTTAAAAATGGAGATGTGTGTTACTCTGTACACATTTGAAAAGGGAGAGTAGAATTTTCACCAAATGTCTTTTTATATAGTTCTTCTCTGCATAGGAAAATGGTTTGGCCTTAATGGTTTGCAGTGCTCTATGAGTCTAAGAATATAATCAGTATTCATTTTTATAGTTTATTTGGAGACATTCTTAGTGAGAATTATAGTGTTTTGAATGTTAAGATGCATTGGTAGTTCAAAATATTAAAGAGAACTGTAGAGAATATTGGAAAATATTATTCTTTATTAGGGAAAATTATACTAATGCTAAAGAATGGGGTGTGGGGAGAAGGTGTAACCTCTCACACCTGCATAAATGAGACAATTCTATTGGTGGGAAATTTGGCTTAGTTAACCTTGTCCATGAAAACAAAATTCCAATTCCAGATTTTTTAAAACTTTAATGAATACTATTTTTATTACCAACATGCAGTACAATTTTTGCATTTTAATGTCAGTAGTTTACCTTAAACACTAGTAAAAATAAACCTATCAACTACCTTTACTTACTATAAGAAAGCAAACAATGCTTTGATATTATTCCCCAGAACACATACTTTTACTAATTTCTCATGTGTCAAATAATAATATTCTGCATCTAGCTTTATAATACTTGCCATTCATAATGGCCATGTATGATTTCACTATTCATAGCTCTACTTGTTCTTTAAAATTGTTACTTTGTACCTTAGTCTTATAATTGTAGTATTTTATGTAACATTTACATTCAAAATTTAAAACCCATAATTCAATGTAATGTTTCAATAAAGACAGGAAAATATTTACTGTTAATTTTGAATAATTATGGCCCATCAGTTATATTGCTATAAATTCAGTTCTGTTCTGACTGTGGTATTTGTCTTTCTTGAACACCTATGATGTGTCTTGCAGTGTGCAGTATAGCCCATGGATGGAAGTGGAGTGTCATAATCAAGAATGAAATGTAATTCTTATACTTAAACATGTACAGGAATTTGATGGTCTTAAAATTTGGATAGAGAGTAGGCATTGGGAAGTGGCATGAGGAACACTGCTGAAGAACTCTTAATACTTTAATTCTTTTTTTATAACATTTATTGTGGTGACATTGATTAAGAAATTATATATGTTTCAAGTGTACAGTTCTTTACCGCATCATCTGCATATTGCATTGTGTCAAGTCTCCTTCTGTTACCATATATTTGATCCCCTCAACCCTTTACTACCACCACCACCCTTTCCCTCTGGTAGCCATCATACTATTGTCTGTGTCTATGAGTTTTTGTTTGTTCATCTGTTGCTTTCAGTTTTATATTCCACATATGAGTGAAATAATATGGTTCTTCAATTTTTAGAGAGAGTAATGTCACTTATCCTTTTCCTCAGAGTTAATAGGTGACAGGCCAAAATCCAGGCCCAGAAACCCAAATTCAGAGTCTAGTTTAATAATTACTGGAAAATCTATTGTCATATACTACCCAGAGCAGAAACTGAAAAGAAAATTACATCAAATTTTCATTAAAAATAGAATTTTAATATTTTTATTATAAAAGATGTTATATTTTTAAGAATAAAAAACACCTTTTATACAGTATTAGCAAGCTATTTTCAAATCTTTACTGAATCATAATGATTTATTTAAATCAGTGGATTACATGTAAAGTTTTTACAAAAATTTAGGGTTATGTTTATGCAATTATCCCATAAATGTTAATGAAATGCTTCATATATGCTGGGTATTATTCTAAGATCAGGTATCCTGGGGGGAGTCATACAAATTACTATGAATTTGGAATTGATGTTTTATTATCCTCCTGGGGTAGAAAAGAGCTAAGCTTCTAATCTGCAACTTACTAGTATGTTAGCCCTACTTTAATTATGAGACAATTTAAGGCAATTTTAGGAACATATTCATATATATAAGTAAAATCTTTATAATTTTTTATTGTTTAAAGTATTATAATAGTAG
>NW_005357311.1:583420-591639 GCF_000412655.1 Myotis brandtii | reverse complement strand
CCCCAGTGTCTTGTGTCCATTGGTTATGCTTATATGCATACATACAAGTCATTCGGTTGATCTCTTACCCCCCCAACCCTCCCCTGCCTTCCTGCTGTAGTAGTTTGACAGTCTGTTCTGTTCGATGCTTCTTTGTATCTATTTTTGTTCATCAATTTATAATGTTCTTTATATTCCACAAATGAGTGAAAGATAAAATTCTTTATAATTTTATATGCTCTATGTATAAATAAAAAAGTACCTTTCTTTTATTTATATTTTTAAGTTAAATTTTGGGGCAACATTGGTTAATCACATTATATAAGTTTCAGGTGTACAATTTTTAGTGTAACATCTGTATATTCCATTGTGTGCTCACCACCCAGAGTCTAGTCTTCTTTCATGACCATATATTTGACCTCCTTTAACATTTTCATTCTCCCCTATCTCCCTTCTCCTCTGTGTATAACAGTTGTCTGTGTCTATGAATTTGTTTTCTCTATTCATTGTTTTTTGTTATATATCCCACATATGAGTAAAATCATATGGTTCTTGTTCTTTTTCCTGACATTTCAGTTGGCATGATACTCTCAAGATCCATCAATGTTGTTTCAAATGGCAGTATTTCATCTTTCTCTTCATCCAGTTATCTGTTGAAGGATACTTAGGTTGTTTCCATGTCTTGGTTATTGTGAATTATGCTTCTATGAAGATGGGGGTGCATATATCTTTCCAAGTAGTGCTTTCAAATTTTGGGGGGAGATACCCAAAAGAGGGATTGTTAGGTCATATGGTAACTCTATTCTTAACTTTTTGAGGAACCTCTGAACTGTTTTGCATAGGGGTTGCACCAATTCACATCCCCACCAGCAGTGTACAAGGGTTCTCTTTCTTCCACATTCACTCCAATACTTGTTATTTTCTTGTCTTATTGATAATATCCATTCTAACTGATGTGAGGTGGTATCTCATTGTGGTTTTGATTTACATTTCCCTTATAGCTAGTAAAGTTGAGCATCTTTTTATATATCTGTTCATCATCTGTATGTCTTCTTGGGAAAAGTGTCTGTTAAGGTTCTCTGCCCATTTTTTTAATTGGGTTGTTTGAATTTTGTTGTTGTTCAGTTGTATGAGTTATTTGTATGTTTTGGATATTAGCTCCTTATTGGGGGTATAATTTGCAAATATCTTCTCCCATTTGTTTGGTTGCCTTTTTGTTTTATTGAAGGTTTTTTTCAGCTATTTATGCTTTTTTATTAATTTCTGACCTTAGTTGACTTTTATTTTAATTAAATAACTAAAATTATTGGCATAATTTTTCACAAGGTTACACCAATTAACAAATTTGTGATTCCTAAGGACATAAACATTGCTCAATATTCCCTAGATTTGAAGGGAAAAAATCTCATTTGGGGTAAAAAATGGGTTTGTCGATTTCACTTTCCCTCTTTTAGTTCACGTACTTCTAATAGTTTAAAATTACAATCCTTACACTATACAGCTTATGTATGACATATGTTCATTACTATTTTCAAAGCATATTTCTCATTGGAATTCACTTATTCTCAAAGAATACATTAAAAAACAATAACCCTTTTTTTCACCAAAAGAATGTCAATTGCAACAATCATATTAAATACCTTCTTAAAATTATGAAGTGCCAATTACTGCTTATATTTGAAAGGTTTCTCAGCCTTTTATTAGGAGCACAAAGATAGAAATTAAGCTTATAATTACAGTAAATATTCACATTTATAATACAGCTTTTCTTTTGCCCACATAGAACAGCTTGTACTAATAACATGGCTTTATTTTTACTCCACAATAGCATAAAATATTTTATTGCTGCAGAAATCTTGGCTACACATTTTAGATCTTTAAATGAATAAGTTTTTATTTTTAAAAGGTCTGAAAATACTATCCGATAATAAAGGATATGTAAACATTCTCTTTATTCACATAAACCTTAGGATTGGTATCTAGCTACTCTTCTCCATTAAATTTAGAAAGCATTCTTTGAAAAAGTCTGACTGTAAAGCACACAGAATTAGGATATATAAAAAAATAAATTTGCCCTGAAACCTAAGTGTTTACACATATGGCTAACTACTTTTTATTTGTCACTTGACTTTAAAATGAGGACTCTATGTGTAAAATTGTTTAAATGTGGAAAGCCATTCAGTTATTAGAAGGAATATTGATGTATTGACAAAGGGGTGCTATCCATTTACATAAGTAAAGGAAAAGTGGAGATTTTATTACTACAAAGGATTTTTATATGTAAAGGACAGGTTTAATTCAAATTTAACAGTCACAAATATTTTTTAATAGCAGTGCCTCACAGAATTCATTACTTATACATTTATAATATTTAGTTTTCCAGTCCTTTGTTTATTCATATATCCTTTTATTATCTCCAGAGAGTGAGATTACACTGTTTTGGAATCTGTCTTTCTCACCTTCAATATTGTCCACTTGTTCTGGGAACATATCAGTAAATCCTCCTTTACAAGGTGATTTTAAAGGCTATATAGTTTTCCCTCAAATGGAAAAATTAGTATTTATAGAGCAAATGAATCCCTCACTATTAGACTCAAAGATTATTTATACCCTCTTTAGCTATTATAAAGTATTACAATGAATTCTATAGAGTCTTTGCTAAAAGCATGTCTTCACATAGAATGCATGTAATTGTAAGCTACATTAGGTAACCATAAAATTGCTGTTGTCAACAGTAATTGAAAGAGTAAGGAATAGCCAGCTGAATTGAATTTAGCAATGTGCTTCATTCTTATGAATTAAAGATCCTGTGGTGAAATCTGCTGTCATAAAAACTTGCTGCAGATAGTTTCTATTTCCATAATGGCTGTAAAAGACAAAAAGAGGAATTTTGATATTTTGAAGCTATAGTGGCACTAAAGTTAGTGCAATGCTATTGCATACTAGCTATTAGTGATGGGTTGTGACCTGTATGTTTCAAATATTAGTAAGGTGTGCATTAGGTTGTATCCTTCTAGTTCATGTATGAGGGGTATGCCAGGATTTTCCTTGCTTCAAAATGTGACAAGACCTCATAATGTAACCCAGTCCTCTAGAGAACACAGGATTTAAAATAAAATAAAAAAGTTTTGTCTCAAATATTGGAAGGAAGCTCATCTGTCTTTTTAAAATTATATTTACACATTTGAATATCAAGGTGTATATCTAAGCAGGGGCAATCATTCTTGAAACATGTAAGATTATAAAGATGGTAAATATTTCTGTGGAATTATGGAAAACTTTTTTTAAATTGTATTTTTCTTGAAGTGAGTATACAGTCGATATACAGGGTGGGGCAAAAGTATATTACAGCTGTTCATATGGAAAATAAGAAAATAATTAATAAATGCAAGAATTAACTGTTTCACATACTCACAACTGGAAGCCTATTTGCCTCACCCTGTATATTCCTTTTTTATTGAGAATAGATTTAATGAAATGATTAATTAAATATTTCTTATGCTGTGCAATTTAAACTATAGCAGGGCCAAAGATTTTGTCTTTATAAATGTTAACTAATAGTAGGTCTGTATAAAATTAACAAGTTTAAATTAGACACTTTGCTTCTAATGTAGTGTTCCAGGCTACCATGCACAGACCTTTGTGCTCAAGGACATGCTGAAATACCCAGGACATTCTGAGTCACACCCCCAGATGGTGGAGACTTTTCAATAAAACCATAAATTTCTTATTTCCCCATGAACAAATCATAATGGTGATTTTTATGAATAGAAAAGAATCTACCTAGCTTTTTATTAATGTATCACTTGAATTAGAAATGGCAGAGTCAGTTGCACCTCACATCAGTTTTCATACTAAAATTAGTTGGATAGAAGTTCGAAATATGCCATTATGATTGGGAAAATGTGTTAGATTAAGGGGTGAACACTTATTCGTTCAATCATTCTCTCTCTCTCTCTCTCTTTCTGGTGTAATTTGTGGTGCCCAATTTATACTTCATACTGTAGGGAAAGAGCAAACTTTCCTCTACCCTCAAAGTTCTTCTGGCTGGTCTAATAATCAGACATGAGACAGATTAGCAAGAAAAAAATAACCAAATTTAATACATACATATCTGTGTTAACCCAGCATTCATGCAAGAGTCAGAAAGCACACAGGCACAACAGGTTTCAAGATAGAAAGGGTGTTGAGGTATGTAAGATATCCTGAGCTAGGGATGAGGTAATGCACCTGGGAGGTCTAAGGGTCACTGCAGGATGATAAGAAGAGCAGACCTTTAGTAAACAGAAGTTTGCCCTGCTCTATCGAGAAGTCACAAGGAGTTACCTCTGATAATCTCTTGTGGACAAGGTCCGGAATTCATATTCTTCTTCTAGGTAGTTAAAGGGTGGAGAATAAGTTTCTCTTTAGCCCCAGGCTTAAATTGCCTTTAACTTAAAATAATCTGCATACAACTGAGGCACATCTTGGGGCAGCTAGTTATTAAACTCCACAATATTTTCAACTCTTTTAAGTGCATACCTCTGACACAGAGCATGAACTATAGTAGTTAGAAAAAGATAATTATGATAGTTAGTTGATGTATCCCTTTTATAAAGATAGTTGATTTTTAATTTTGTTGTATTTATTTTCTTTTAGCCTTTTGTTCTATAATATTTTCAAGTATATTTAGATAGAAACAATTAAAGTTGACTTAAACTGCCTGCTATCTGAGAATGCATTAGGATTCTATTATTTGCTGATCCTATTAGATGATATGTTTTAGTAATTCACGTACTGAAAATTATTAGTATGAATAATTTGAAAATGTGTTGGGAAAAGAAAAAAAGAACTGCTCTGCCCTAATTAGGGTATGCCAGTTCTTTGTCAGCAAATTGAATTGTAGCTATATTTATTTAATCTTTAAAATTCAAATGAAATTATTAAAGTGTGTGCCATCCAGTGCTTTTTTAATATAATATTTTCTTCACATTTTAGCTTCCTTGGATTTAACACTTTTCTAATTGATGTGTTAAACAGGTTAAATATGCTAAAAGTAATTTTTTTGTACTCTAAACATTAGTCTTTCAAGGCCTCTTTGATTTTACCATTTTATCTCTTTTTTTACTCAAATCTTCCTTCTATTTTTATTGCTTCTCTAATCCCACCTGTCATTGTCCTACCCATTCTGTAAGCCCTACTTTACAAATTCCTCTTTTTCCAAAGACATGACTGTTTCCTACTCTCTCTACTTAAATTCCCAGAGTTCTTTAAAAAAATTTTGATTACAGTTGACATGCAATATTATATTAGTTTCAGATGTTTTTATCTAACTCTACTGATATTTACAACTTTCCATAAATTACAGGAAGTACTCATGAAGAAGACTTGCTGTGCACTCTTACTAAAGTGTAAGCTTTTTGAAAGCATATAATTTTGTAATTGATTTATGTTTTCTACCCAGGAACCCTGCTTAGTGCCTTTCAGAGAAATAAACAAGAACAGCCTCCTGACTAGACTGCCTTCCAAGATTCACCTTCTTCTAATCTATTTCCTGTAAATTATCTAGAGAGTGAACTTACAAATTCATGTCTCATACTCAGTCATACTTGTTTATCCTTCAATCATTCTTCATTGCTTTCAGAATGTAACTCGAGCACCTTGGGATTGAAACAAGGCTTTAACAATGTAGCCTTAAATGATCTTTCAGACATTTTCTTCTTAACGTCATACCGGCTTCAGCTATCTATTGCTGTGTAACAAACAACCCCAACACTTTGTGGCATAAAACAACCAACATTTTATTCGGCCCATATTTTTGTATTGTCAGGAATTTGAGGAGGGCTTGTCAGGGCCAGTTTGTGTTTGCTCTATGACCAGAGCCTCAGGTAAGGTGCTTGAAAAAAACAAAAAAACTGGAGATGCCTGGGATGAATCAACTGGGCCATATGCTCAGTCTGGATTTCATCTGGATTTCTCATTCTTCTTCAGGTTATGATTCTGAGGCTGAAATGATCAGATAGCTTCCCAATTCACAAGTCTTGGACCTTAGTTAGGATGACTGAATAGCTAGGCCTGATCAGAGATAAACATCTTTGATGTTTAATGTCTTTCATTTCAGTCATACAGGATTGAAAAACTATGTGTGATACATAGAATTCACCTCTCCCTTTTATATGCTTCAGTCTTTATATACTTTATATATCAGATATTTCTCTCTCTCTCTCTCTCTCTCTCTCTCTCTCTCCCTCTACCTCTATCTCTACCATCTATCATCTCGATCTGTCAATCTCAGCCTTCTTACATCTTATGTTGTTAAGTTGTGCTTCCTAACTGCCTGGTGATCTCAAGATGGCACAATCACTCACAAGGTGGCCGGCTTCCCCCAGAGTGAACATTTCAAAGGACTGGATGAATCTACAATGATCTTAATGGCCTGGTCTCAAAAGTTCCAGAATGTCACATCAGCTGCATTTTACTGCTCAAGAAAATCACTAAGTCTTGTCCAGCCTCAAAAGGAGGGGAATTAAAGTCCACCTTTCAGTGGAAGGAATAAAATATATATCTCGGGCCATCTTTGATGTTTAATGGCTTTCATTTCAGTCATACAGGATTGAAAAACTATGTGTGATACGTAGAATTCACCTCTCCTTTTTATATGCTTCAGTCTTTATATACTTTATATACTCGGTCAAATTATATCCCTTCTCTTAGCAGAAAACATTTCATAAATTCCCACCCTCTTTTATCTGGGTTAGGCATCTCTACCATGCGTTACCACATCATCTTATTATAGTGCTCATTATATGAATGTTTATAATCTAGTTATTTATCTACTGCCCTTACTGTACCGTGAACATGTGAGTAGACGTTTTGTTGTTGACATCCCAGGTAACCATGAAGAGGCTCCTTTCTGATATGCCTCAAAGGGGAACGTGCTGTGTCATTCATATAAAGCTTCCACTCCTGCAACTCTGGGAATTACTGTCACATCCGTGTCAAAGTCATATTCTTGCTGAGCTATTCCTTGCCAGTGAGTGATAACAGTGGGTATGGAGCCAGGCGATTCCTGCCTGGGTAGGGTCTCTCTAATGGGCAGTCTTTGTTCTCAGGCTTCTTATCAGCCTTCCTGAGGTCTTTCTTCCCCAGGACTGCAATGCATTCTGATTCTTTTTCTCTTCAGGTTTTCTCATCTTTCTTTCTTTTTTCATAGTTATCTGGTCTACATCACACATGGAAAACTCCTCTTGTCTTCTCCTTCCTTTATCTTCCCCTGGTGTTTTTCTCTGAATAAATTTATTGCCCTTGCGATTCCATCTTTCCATCTGATTCTGAGAGGGTCAGAACTGGTATAGGACTGTATTTCAGTGCCTAGCACTATTCCTGTGACAATATAGGAGTTAAATTAATGCTATCAGTAAAAAACAATGAAATGAATGAATATGTAAGTGGGAAAAATCTGTGTGTCTCCCTTCATCATCTGCATGATGTCTAGTCAGAGAAAATATTCTGTTAACCATAGAGACTGATAACATTCTCATATTATCTTTTACCCATGTGCTGTATTTGTAAATAAAGCCTCTATTTTCACCATATATATTTAAAATTACTTTGAATTTATATTTCCCTCTTGCAAACTATTTTCCTGTAATGATTTAAATCAATGTGAATTAAAATTGAATTTATTTTGAGAACAAAAAATCATTGGACACATTTTTAATTGTCAATAGGGTTGATGATTACTGATTTAAAATGTTAAATATTGTATTCCTAATTCAACAATCACATTTTTTATTTTCTTTCCCTTATTTTTTATAAAATTTTATTTTTCATTTAATTTTTAGCATTTCATTTAATTTTTAGCATAATTTTTAGCATTCCAAATATATACAATTAGTTGTGCTATCAGCTTTTGATCATTTCCTAAAATTCTTTAGTAAAAAAAAAAGTCAAATAAATTTAATCAACAAAGGAAAAGAAAATGACAATATACCTGTTAACCATTTCTTCTGAAAATGTACAAAAATTAGGCTAGGGCATATTTTTAAAAATCTAATTGGCATTTCTTTGAAGACAATACTTATAAAACACACACACTATAGTATGTTTTCAGTGTTTTAAGTAGTAGATTTTTCTCTTGTTCCCTCTAAGCTTTATGGTTCCAAGGTTGGTGGAGAAATGTGCTATGAGGTATGTCTTATATTTATTTCTTTTTGAAAGTATTACGTATGTCCTCCTTTTTCCACATTGACCTCTTCTAG
>NW_005357311.1:581745-583335 GCF_000412655.1 Myotis brandtii | reverse complement strand
TCTGTTCCATGCTTCTATGTCTCTGGATCTATTTTGTTCATCAGTTTATGTTGTTCACTAGATTCCACATATGAGTGAGATCATGTGATACTTATCTTTCTCTGACTGGCTTATTTCCCTTAGCATAATACTCTCAGGTCCATTCATGCTGTTGCAAATGGTAAGAGTTCTTTCAATGAATGAATGAATGAATGAATGGTGTCACTTTGATGCTTTAAAGAGCATTTTATTTCATCCTTGCTTTATTGAAAAACCTGTTAGTAATTTTAGTAGATTCCAAAATCATAAATAACATTGATTCAAAGTAAAGCTTGTTGGCAATTTTCTCAAAAATTTTTTATGTAAAAAATCGGGGGTGGGTGGTGGATGGTGGTGTGGAGAGATTAAGCAAAGAACTTTTATGCATATATGCATAACCAATGGACACAGACAATACTGTGGTGAAAGCCTGAGGGATGGCAGAGGAGGGGTGGAGGTGGTCGAGGGGGAAAAAAAGAGGACATCTGTAATACTTTGAACAATAAAGATTAAAAAAAAGAAAAACTAATGGACATGATATATAGAAAATGCATGCATAGTTAGAGTGGTGTTAAATGAAAAAAAAAGTAACACCTTGATCAGGAATCTTAGTGATTATATAATCTATTTTTTGTTTAATCCCTCTTTTTAAAAAAAGAAATAGTAAGAAGATGTAGATTACTTTTCTCTCTTCATTAGGAGAAAGTTTAATATGATCATAATGAAAGCAGAAATCCTCAGGGATGAAATTTACACCAGAGTCAATATACCTAGATCTTTGATTATTTTTCTTTCGTAATGTTGGCTTTCTTGATTAGAACAGTAGGAGTTCCTGTGAAGAATGCTTGAAAATTTATTAGTGTAATGACATTCTACATTTAGATTACTCAGGCTTTATATAACAATAGCAGTCATTCCAAGGACATCATATTTAATACTTTAAATACAATACAAAATTCTGTAGTTGTAAAAATTGGTAGCTTATTTCTTTGATATCTCCATCATTCACAAGTATGGTATGCTACTTCATGAGTTGTAATAATCAGATATCTCAGTTCAAATAAAATGCTATTTCATGCAGTAATATTTGTGGAAACATTAGATTTTGGTCTGTGACATAAATTTGTGGATTAAGTTAATCCAGGAAAGCATGTCCTTTGAATAATATAGTATTTCCTTAAATTTTTGAGAGTTGCATTTTTTAATAAATTTAGAATTACTTCTCTTGAAGATTCTTTTATTCCTAGTCTGGGCTCATGCCTCCTGATAGCGTCTAGTGAATTACAGCCTGAAAGACATATTTTCTAATGAAGCATGGTCGATTGGATTTTATGAAATACAAAGACACAAACTATTTCCTCTCTTTGCCATCTCTACTGCCAGTCCAACCCCAGGATCTCTCCTCCTATCACTTGTTTATTCTGTTCCTCAGTATGCTCATTCCCATTTCATTTTCACAACTGGATAAGACAGACATGTCAGACACATATTATGAAGTAGGGAATCCAATCTATTCACTTTGCAGCTTTCATGTTGAAGTGTTTGATGGACTCATCTATTATATATATATAT
>NW_005357311.1:561885-581574 GCF_000412655.1 Myotis brandtii | reverse complement strand
CCCCTACCCACCAGAACTTGCCCTCACAGCCCATCCCCCCCCAATGTCTTATGTTCATTGGCTATGCATATATGCATGCATACAAGTCCTTTGGTTGATCTCTTATCCCCCCAACCCTCCCCTAAAGAATAAAAATAAATATGCATTTATTTTTTTTAAATGAAGCTCACAAAAGGTAACCTATCCCACCTCACAAATTGGACATGCATTAAAAGATTTAAATTAAGTCAGAATCTAAGTTGTATCAGTCAGTGATCACTTTTTACTCTATTATGCATATAAAGCTTGATTAAGACTATAGCTCTATAGTTTGACTGCCTGTGCTTAAATCCTAGACCTACCACTATCTACTTGTGCAATCTTGGACCAGTGTTTAACATTTGCAGGCCTCAGTTTCCTGTTCAATATAATGACATTAATGATAATGCATAACTCATAGAATTATAAGGATTTAATAAGTTCAAACCTGTAAAGCATATGTAAAAGTAACTGGATCACAATTAGCACTCAATACATGTTGGCTCTTATTATATCCCCAGTTATGGGAAATATGGCTTGAAAATTAAACACATTAAAATACTATTTGAAATTAAATACTTAAATTTTAAAATATAGTGTAAAAGCTCTAAATATCTTTACTTAAGTCTTTAAAAAAGTCAAATGAATTCAAAAAAGTGAGAGAAACAGGTGAAAATTAGCTTTGGAAAATACAATATTATTCAACGACCACTATCCAGAAACATTATTGAATATCAATGTGCATATAGTACTTGAGATTGTACAGTATGTAACAGAAATTTTCAATTTATTTGGAGGCATCTTATTAAATAATGTTTTATTTTTTGAGGTATAGACTAAAAGTATATTATGTATGCTTTGAAAAATTAGTTAACTTAAAATATATTTTGGCTCTGGCTGGTGTGGCTCAGTTGGTTGAGTGTTGTCCTGTGCACCAAGGGGCACTGGTTTGATTCCCAGTCAGGGCACATGTCCAGATTGCGGGTTTGGTCCCTGGCTATGGTGCATATGGGAGGCAGCTGATCAATGTTTCTCTCTCTCTCCCTCTCCCTTCCTCTCTCTATAAAAATAAAAATCAATGAAAACATTTGATTGGACAAAATATTAGGACATTAAAATACTGTTGAAATAATTACATACTAGGTTTTTGAGAAATGATAATTATGGTGATATCAATAATTATGATGATAATTGTGTATGCTTCTGAAAAATTATTCAACTTATATGTTGGACTAAAATATTAGAAATTACAATACTGTTAAAATAATTACATAGTAGATATTCAAGGAATGATAATTATGATAATATCATTTATTCCCACTTTGATTAAGAAGAGATTGATGCTGCTCAGGTTTCTAGTTAGTGATTGTGAATTTTGATTACTTCAAAAACACATGGTTGATGTTCATTATGGGTTCGCTTTTGGAGTAAATATATAAAAATAAATAGAAATGTCAGGTTTCTAGTTAGTGATTGTGAATTTTGATTACTTAAAAACACATGGTTGATGTTCATTATGGGTTTGCTTTTGGAGTAAATATATAAAAATCAATAGAAATTAAAATAATAGTATTCACATTAATTGAAGGAAGGTAACCATAAAACTATTTTTAAAAAGCTGTATTTCTCCTAATATGAAAACATATTTGGGAAAGGGGTTGGGATTGGGTAAAATGGGTGAAGAAGGTCAAACTGTACAAAAGTCTAGTTATAAAATGAATAACTCATGGGGATGTAATGAACAGCACAGAAACTATAGTTAATAATACTGTATTGATATTTGAAAGTTGCTAAGAGTAAATTTTAAAAGTTCTCATTATAAGAAAAAACATCTGTAACTATGTATGGTGACTGATGTTAACTAGACTTATTTTGGTGATCTTTTTGCATATATATGTACTAGTAAATATTGAATCATTATGTTGAACATCTGAAATTATTATGATGTATGTCAACAATACCATAATAAGACAAACAGTTGAACAACAACAACAAAATAATTAAATAAGTAGGACAAATGGCAGGGGAGGTGGGGGTGTTTGAGAGCAACCAAATGACTTGTATGCATACATATTAGCATAACCAATGGACACAGACCCTGGGGTAGTGGGGGCTAGCCCGGGGTGGGAATGGCTTGGGGGTGGGGATTGCCAATCTGGGGGAAAAGGAGACATATATAAAACTTTAGACAATAAAAAAAGAAAGACAATCATATTAAGGATTTTAATTTTCATCTAATATTCCCTGACATATATTGCTTGTCTTCTCCTTTCTAGTTTTATCCTTCAGTCTGTCTTCACTACAGACAAATGAAGATACGTGTTGAAACAATGATTTTTAGTCTCTGTTAGCCTACTTGGAAATATGGTGCAGATTCTGAATCACCCAAAGGCAAACATCTGGAGTTTGGAGTCTGGTGACAGGAATATTTAAGGACCTCATAGAAAAGGACAGGACAGAAAAAGTCCATTTTTATACAAATTAAAATAGCTGTGGTTTTAGTGTGACCAGCATATGACAATTAGGGAGGATGATGTCAACAATAGCTTGTGTCTTTAAAGAAAGAATTAATTTGGACTCTATGCTGATGGATACTTGGGAATAGAAGTTGGAGTTATGTTGGAAGAGACACCCACCTTCCCTACCAGAGCTGCCCACCGTCTGCAGTTTCAGTAAAGGAAAACAATACGGAGGAAAGTTGATTTATCTTGTGTTGGACAAGTTGAATTTAGCCTGGTAGTGAAAAATGTAAATAGAACTTCTATTACAAAGTTAGAAATTTAAACCTGGAGCTTAAATAAGAGAAAACATTAAAATGCAAGCATCTGACTTGCCAGTTTCAGACTTCTTCAGTTTCCTCTCTCCAGGCAAGGAGGAAGGAAGGAGAGAGGAGTAATTTTTTCAAATGCTTGTTTGCCTGTAGCATTTATGAACATAAGGAGATTCTCATTGGTTAGGAAAAATGCAGAGAGGTGTAGATATGCAAATGATGCTGATATTTGCATATTTTCTTCTCTAATTTTTAAGTAGAGTAAATCAGGACCTTCTAGAAATTTAAAAATAGAAGTATTTTCAAATATGTATTGAAAGAACCCCTTGAGCTACAGCAGTACAGATTAAGTACATTAAAATTGTTCAGTGGGATCCTAGAACTGGCACAATTTGAATAAAGTGCTATTATTCAGCAAATATAGTAGCAATCACTTAAAAGAAAAATGTGCACAATATCATTTATGTGATATAGGAATAAAACTGTGTTAAAAATTTAGAGGATAAACGGCATCCATCAGTTTTGTAGTTTTTATGTTTTAAAGCTCAAAATTTATTTCTTGACATAGACTTTAATATGAAATAAATACATTCATTCGACATCTTAAAAGCCTCTGGAAAGATTGGTAATAAATGGAAATCAATTGAAATGTGTTATAGCTATTTTTAATGTCTATTTTTTTATATCTATAACAGGCAGATAAACTCATAGTTGTTTTTATTTTACCTGACCACATAGGAAGACTTAAATACTGCAAATGGTGTCATTAACAAAGGTGTGCTTCCAAATACTTGATTGCATTACATTTGGTCTTTAAAGAGAAATGTGCCTGATATGCAACATACAGTGTGGTGAATTTTAACATAATTGTTATTAAAGATGACAGTTTCTAGTATTTGGGCATATTTCTGAATACAGTAGGAAGAGATCCTAATTTGATGTGGTGTTAAGCAATATTGTCCAAATTTTGGAAATAAGAAAAAGAATACAGCACGTTGTTCCATTGTCACTCTAGGGCATATTTTCATAGGCCTACTTCAATATTATTAAATTCTCTAGGATAATTTATCTACTTTCACTTTGCTTTCTTCTAATTGATTGTGTCTTAGACATTAAGAAGTTAAGTGTAAAGTTGCATTTTTCTGTCTGGTATAAAAGTTGATAGCAAAGATGATGTTTTTGTTGCCCTAAAGAGCATTGTCCAGTTCTGTATCTAACCTAGAAGTCTTATGTTAACATATTTTTAAATGCTTATAAATATCCAGTATGTTAAATGTTTTTAAAATCATCTTTACCATCTTACTGTTCTTCTCATTACTGATGTTATAAATATTTCACATGTGTGTTTCCTACATGTATTTGAAAATCGTGTTTCTACTTTTTAAAAATCCATTTCGAGAAGGATTCATTTGGTGTGCGACTTAAGAAAGAAGGATTTTTTAAGATGACAAATTAATGTCCTCAGAATTCTTGTGATCAATCAAGAGGGCACAAGGCGAGTAATGACAGGAAGAACATGAACTGGAATTCTGATGACGGGAACATCAGTGGTGATGTGGGTTATGGAGGGGGGTTAATCAAAGATGTTTTATTCTGTGGGCAGAGCTGTAGAAACCTGATGTATAGGAATTCTCTATTCAAGTGCCTCTTGCCATCATTACATCAATCCACCCAAAGCTACAGCATCCAGCCACACGCTCCTTCCCTAGCAGAGCTGCCCACTGCCTGCAGGGAAGGAGGGAGAGATGCAAAAACAAAGCTGTTTCATCAAACCTGTATTGGTTTAAACTCTTTCATTAAATTTGAATTTGGGGAACCCTGAGATACTAGGAAATAGCTTCAGTAAATGATGTCTCACTTCAATGAGAGCAGCAACTACTTTATTTTACTCACCTTTGGATCTGTGGTATCATTTGCTGTACATAGAAGTTAATCAAATTATTTGCTGGATAAGAAAATGACTAAAAGTTCTATTTGATGTTGAATTGATGCGCGCACTGAATGCAGCTACTCCTAACGATGAAACAAAAAAAGCAGAAAGGACTGCGATGCTAGTTTCATCAAGTACTAAGATTTAGAAAAAAAGCCATACATACAACAATTGGTGAACTTAAATTCAAATCTAATTATACCTCTTACTGGCTGGATCAACATGAGCAGCTGCATTAACGTCTTTGAGCTTGTTTCCTAATATGAAATAATTAAAGAATTATTGGGTGCCATCAAGATATGTTGTGTATATTAGAGAGTCTTTGATTGATATACTAGGTGCTCTATGAATTTTCCCTTTATCAAACTATGATAAATAATAAATTTAAAATTATTAATAGCCATGCACAACTGTTATTCATAACATTCTAGTTATGTTATTATTCATTAAATTGTATATATTCTAATTGGATGAAGTTCCAAAACAGAATTGCAACAGCATAGAACTTTAATTTTATTAAAAAATGTACTTACTTATTCTCTTCATCACATGTTTATATGCTCACTGGAAGTCTTCAATCATCTTTTGTAAGTTTTTCTTTCTAGATAACACCATTTTTCCCTTCAAGATGTTAATTGTTTTAAGAGATAACTAGTAATATAGATCACTAAATAAACCGCTAAATAAACTTGTAAACAGCTATCACTAGCTCTATTAATTAACATACATAAGAGTAATAAAGTGATGTGATATTTTACAAAATAATGGTTTGTGTTCAGTAGTTTTCCATTTACTTGAATATGAGAATGATCTAGCAATCTGGCTACAACATCTGTTACTCAATTACTAGCCAGTAATGATTCTGCAGATTTCAATTTCTTTAGTCACTGCCACAGGTGTGTCTGTCTCTTCTTATCAGAGAAATACCTTCTGAATGAGGGATATTGAAAAGGTCAAGTTTGAGTTATAAGAAATGAAGGATAGTCATATTGCCAGTAGAAAAAAAGTGTTTTTATATTTAGTTTCTAATGTAGAATGTTCCCAGAGATTATGATTAATTTTCCAACATGGGACCCACACATTGGTAAATAGTTATTTAGGCTATTTTAATATCTAGCCATAAGTAAGAGCTACTTAACTTAAAACTTTATCCATCTTTTTATACAGAGAATATATATTTGAAGAAAATTGTTCTGTACTCTATAAACTCAAGCTGATTTGATGTAAGGAAAGATAACAGTTGATTCTAATATGTTCTCTGTCTATTCCATTTTTCTATTTGCATACCAATGGAAAAAGACAGAAGTTATGAGACATGCTCATTTTAATAAAGATGGCTTCACCTACTCATCCTCCTATTGAAGTCATAAGGAAGTGACTAGTTAACTTTTTTTGTAAGCATTTTAACTTATGTTTATTTTTTTGTTAATCCTCACCTGAGGAAATTTTTCCCATTGCTTTTCAGAGAGAATTGGAAAGGAGGGAGGGAGCGAGAGAGAAAAATATCAATGTAAGAGAGACACATAGATTGGTTGCCTCCCACAGGTGCACCTACTGGAGGTAGGGAGTGAACCCCAACCCTTTGGTTCTCTATCAGTCTAATGCTCTAACCATTTAGAAACACCAGCCAGACAGGTTAACTTTTTTAAAAAAAAATCTTGAGGTCATTATATTGAGGAACATTCTTCACGAGAAAGATGTGAATAATATTTTTAGAGTTGATTGATTCATACTTATCAGTCATGTAAATACATCTACAAGAAACATTAACATCAATAAATAAAAACTCAAATTTCTTTATCTTTACTCATGGTCACTATATTTCCAACACAGTTTTAGGGTCTGTGATTATTAAAAACATATATATAGGTGTTTCACATAGATAATATGAAACTTACTACTGAGGGCCCTGTAGTCACTTGGGGAGAATGGAATCAATCTTAGTAGATATGATCCTAAAATTAAAATGCTAAATCTCAAGTGCATCTATTGAAATAAAATGTGTCATTATATTTATTATATGGATTTGTGAGTAAATTGTAATTTAATAGCTTTAAAAATAGCTACAGCACTCCATTTTGCAATTGGAAGAGACCAACATTAATGTAGTTTTCTCTCTCCTCCATCGTCAAAAAAGTCTATTAATGCCTGAGTGTTAAGCACTAAGAAGAGTGCAAATCTTGTCAGCAGAGAAAAACATCTATTATCCAAATAACAAGCATTGCATTTGCTTTTTTTTCAATAGAGGTTGCAGTTTTAAAAATATATTCACAATAGTTGAAGACAGAATTGTTGGGGTGAAAAAGCACTGTATTTACAACATACATCAAAGACAAATTTTTGAGTTGTGTTTCTCCTCTTTCAATAACGTTTCTTTTGCTTATAAACACTTTTATTCATTTATTTTTTATTTTTATTGAATATATTGAGGTGATATTGGTTAATAAAATTATATAGGTTTCAGGTGTACAATTCTATAATACATCTATCATACAACAATGTATTATATTGTGCGTTCACCACCCTAAATCACGTTTCCTTCCCTCTCCATTTATTTCCCCTTTACCCTCTTTTACCAGCTCCCGCCCCCTTTCCCTTTGATAATTGTCTGTGACAATGAGTTGTGTTTTTGTTTGTTTGTTTGTTTGTTTTTGCTTAATTCCTTCACCTTTTTCATTCAGCCCCCCAAACCCTTCCCCTCTCACAGCTGTCAGTCTGTTCTCTGCATCTATGAGTATGTTTCTATTTTGTTAGTTTTTGTTCATTAGAGTCCATGAATAAGTGAAATCATACAATGCTTATCTTTCTCTGAATGGCTTATTTCACTTAGCATACTTCAACAAAATTTGTGTCTCTCCAAAATTTATATGTTGAAGTCATAATCCCAAGTACCTCAGAATGTGACCTTATTTGGAAATAGGGTTATTGGAGATGTAATTAGTTAGGATGAAGTTATATTGGAATAGGGTGAGCCCCTAATTCAATGACTGGTGTTTCTCTAAAAATGGGAAACTGGGACACAGGCTCCCACCCAGGGAGAATGCCATGTGAAGATGAGGGCAGAGATGGGGGTGATGAATCATCTACAAGTCAAGATTGCAAGCAAAGGAACCAACCCTGCAAACACTTTGAATTGGACTTCTAGACTCCAGAACTGTGAAACAATAAATTGTTTTTAAACCACCCAAATTGTCATGCTTTATTGTGTCCCCCATAGGAAACAGACATATCTGTAATGAGAAAGAATGTCATCTTTAAATTTAACCCATTCTATCTTCAAATGCTTGAGTCTTTAAACTTTAACTTAAAAAATTATTCCCATCTAGTTCATTTGACTCAAAGTGAAAAAACTCAAAACAAGATCAAAACACAAATAGATGAAGACATTTATACTAATTTAAGTTATGCTTGCCATGGGGTATTTTTCATATATATATATGCACACACTAATAAAAGAGAAAGATGTAAATTGACCGTCCCTTCACGATGCCCACCAGCCAATCAGGAGTGAGTATGCAAATTAACCCAACAAAGATGGTGGGCCTGTGGGCAGCACGAAGGCACCGAGCGGCTGGGGGCAGGGTGAAGGCAGTGTCGGCAGCCAGGGGAAGGAAGGCCTATTCTTGCATGAATCTTCATATATATATATGTTTAGAGACAACTGTGAACATTTTGTCTTGCCACTTTATGAAGCTGCCTAGAAATATAACCTAGTAGTCATTATAGAAGATATTTAGCATTATCTAATTTGCTTGAATTATATGACATCTGTAACCTAATGCTTAATTTGAGAAGTTTAAAGCCTTTTTGTTGAATTCTACAAGTGTTCCTCTATGAATGTCTTTAATTAGGAAATTGTAAGTTTGAAAATATTTAATGACAGGACTTAATGGCACAATCACAAATGTAGATTATAAAACTGACTATTTTATTTGAGTGTGTTAGTCTGTCCATCAATAATAATAGAGCTGTGGAAAGATGCATTTCAGTAGAAGATGAAAAAATACTGCTAGATGCTAGAATGCACTCATGTCTAACAATGATTTTATATTTTAGGGAGAATCCTACCATAAGATGCTGTGCTAAAAAATATTAACAGAGAACCTTGCCAGATAGTAAGGAAGCAGAAGTAAATATTATCATATTCCATGACCAGTTGCACCTTAAATAACATATGAAAATAAATTACTGTGTAATTGACTAAAGATGCTAATAATGAGATTTGTCATCCATTAAATCTAAAACGTTGTTTTTAGCAAACCTGTCTTGTAAACATTGGACATACACCAATAAATGTGTCTGATTTTTATAACTGAATGAATAAGCTAGAATCATGTTGATTATCTTTTAGGAGTCGATTCTTAGAAGATTAAATGGCAAATTTATTAGAATAAAACAATAGTTTTGTCTGTTAGTAGCACAAACATATTTCAACCCAGATCCATTTATTATAACTCAATACTACTGTTAAATGAAGGACACCATTAAGGGAAGAGAATGATTTTAATCAAATTACACATGGAAATAAGTTGAATAGAAATCTAAAATGCACATTTATTGATCCAGATAACTCTCAATCTAACAACTCATTCTCAAGAAATAAAGTCTTTCAGTATGATTAGCTATTTTTCAAGGTGTTTTCAATCACAAAAATATTCTGACAATCTCAGGCTCCTGCTTGCTTCTCTCTGATTTCCTGTGTTGCTTGCTGCCACCACAATATTGATTTCACCTTATTTTTGCAGTGATGAATAGTGAAATTATGAAGACAGATGTAGGAGTTACTTTGATTCCATAATATGAAAGTATTTTTTAAAGCCTGCTATATTTCCGAATGTATTACATTTCTAGAAAAATTTATATTGTCTACCAAATTGCAATTGGGGGTTTGAGGAGTTTAGATAGGTTTTGACATTGTTTAATATCCCATAAATTAAAAAAATCATTTCAATTTACAAAAATAAATATATAAAAACTAAAGATAGTATTTCCTATGAGCCACATATTACTTTGAGTAATATAACATGGTATATTTTGATAGCATTTGATGTTATTATGAGAAATGAACAATTTAAAGTTTTAATATATGTAAGCCTCACTTTGAATAAATGCATGTACTCAAGTCATTTATCTACCTAGTGACTTTTTTTCTAATATGGAAATTATGATGAGAATAACTTATCTAGGAAGTGAAGCGTATCGTCATGTATTGTTCATAGCTAAGATAGTCAGTTGCAAGGTTTCCAATAAAAATGTTTTGCACAGCCATTTGTCTATCAGAATTCTGCCACTCATCTATCAGAATTCTGAGATGTTTACAATATTCCATGTGAATTATAATTTTATTTACTTAGTATAAACTCACAATGCCAAAATTCAAATGTGTTTACTGTTGCCTATATCTTTTTATTTCATTCTGAATATTTCTCTAAAATTAATCTACTGCAAATTTTGGAGTCCTACATTGAAGATTCTTCTCTGTTTGGGTGAACAATCTCTCCAAATCTAGGAGAAAAAAATGTTTAATATTAAAACATGCTGTGTATTAGGGTGACAGTGGAAGTTAATATGCACAATTTAGCAAAAATAGAGGCATTTGACAAGAAATAACTACTTAATTGAAATCTGTAATTAAATATAAAATTCCGAGTTTTATTTGTTTAAATATATTGGCTTAAAGATATGTGAAAAAAGATGTTTTATAAAACTTAACTCACTGCTTCAATGGATGCTTATTTTATTTTGTTATTTTATATTTTAACTAGAGGCCCAATGCACAAAATTCATGCAAGAGTAGGCCTTCTTTCCCCCGACTGCTGGCACAGGCTTCCCTCTGACACCTGGGACCCGAGCTTCCCTCGCAGCCCTGGCTTCATCAGGAAGGATATCTGGTCTAATTAGCATATTACGCTTTTATTATTATAGATTATTTATCGGGTAACAGTGGTTAATAAAATTACATAGGTTTCAAGTGCACATAGAAGTTATTCAGAAACTATTTCCAGCCTTATTGATTATCCACTGTGTGCCAGGCATCTGACTGTGCTTTGTGAATCATAAATATATGCTATGGTCAGTGATTGCAATAAGTCCATGCTTGGTGAATATTAAAAGACACACATGCAGTTCTCCATCCTTAACAGGGTGAATATCTAAAAAGGATATGGATAAAGCATTATGGTAACACTACACAATGAAAATATTTTGCAAGACATATATGTAATTTTTAATGATCTAATAGTCACCTCTTAAAAAGTAAAATAAATAAATTTTAAGAATTATTTTATGTAATCAACATATCCAAAACAATTCAACATGTAATTAATATAAACATTCTTAATGAGATATTTTACATTATTTTCATGTTAAGTCTTCAAATTCCGATGTGTATTATACATTTACAGTGACATTTCAGGGCTCAGGGGACATATGGGGGTAGTGGCTACTATAAGGAGAGTTCACCACTATGGAATTATAGAGGAAGGAGCAATTTACTTAACTATAACAGTTCCTTTCTTCTCCTTTGGTATTCTAGGTATATTACCAAATGTTGTCCACCTTTTTAAAATACTAGGCCTAATTTAAATACATGTTATGTTCCATTGGTCTCTGTGTTTGTTTGTTTTTGCCAATACCAAGATGTTTTGATTGTTGTCACTTTATAGTATAACTTGAAGTAAGGGAATATGATAACTCTGGCTTTGTTCTCTTTTCTCAGGATTGTTTGACTATTTGGGTTTTTTGTGGTTCCATATAAATCTGATGATATTTTGTTCTAATTTTTTAAAAATGCCAATTGGATTTTTAAAAAAATATATTTTATTGATTTTTTACAGGGAGGAAGGGAGAGAGATAGAGAGTTAGAAACATCGATAAGAGAGAAACATTGGTCAGCTGCCTTCAGCACACTCCCTACTGGGTATGTGCCCTCAACCAAGGTACATGCCCTTGACCGAAATCAAACCTGGGACCCTTGAGTCTGCAGGCCTACACTCTATCCACTGAGCCAAACCAGTTAGGGCCCAATTGGATTTTGATAGTTATTGCATTAAAGTTGTATATTCCTTTGGGTAATATGGCCATTTTAACTATGTTGATTCTTCCAAACCATGAACGTGGAATACCCTTCCATTCCTTTATGTATTGAGAGCCCAGAAATAAACCCACATGTACATGGGCAAATGATGTTTGACAAAGGAGCCAAAAACATACAGTAGGGAAAAGAAAAACACTTCAATAAATGGTGCTGGGAAAATTTGAAAGCCACATGCAAAAGGATGAAACTAGACCACGGTTTGTCCCCATATAAAAAAATAACTCGCCCTAGCTGGTTTGGCTCAGTGAATAGAGCATTGGCCTGCGGACTGAAGGGTCCCAGGTTTGATTCTGGTGAAGGGCACATGCCTGGATTGTGGGCTCGATCCCCAGTAGGGGGCAAGCGGGAGGCAGCTCATCAATGATTCTTTCTCATCATTGATGTTTCTCTCTCTCCCCCTCTACTTTCCTCTCTGAAGTCAATAAAAAATATATTTAAAAAAATAAAATAAAATAACTCATCCTGGCTGGTAAAGTTCAATGATTAGAGCAGCAGCATGTGTACTGAAGGCTCAGGGCTTCATTTCTTGATCAAGGGCATGTACCTGGGTTGCAGGCTCCATCCCAGCCCCAATCAGTTCGTTTGGAGGCAACCAATGGAGGTATCGAGGTATCTCTTTCACATCGAGGTTTCTCTCTCTCTCTCTCTCTCTCTCTCTCTCTCTCTCTCTCTCCCCTGACTTTTCTTTCCTCCCTTCCACTCTCTCTAAAAATCAATGAAAGAAATATCCTTTGGTGAGGATTAACCAAAAAGAAAAAATGCTCAAAATGGATCAAAGATCTAAATATAAAACCTGAAACAATGAATTACATAGAAGAAAACATAGGTACTATACTTACAAACCTTGGTCTTAGAGAGGATTTCATGAATTGGACCCCAAAGACAAGGGAAGTAAATGCACAAATAAATTAATGGGACTATTCAAACTAAACAGCTTCTGCACAGCAAAAGAAACCACCAACAAACGGATGCAAGAACGTTTTGCAAACAACATCTCTGACAAGGGATTCATATCCAAAACATTTAAAGAACTAATACAACTTGTCACTAAACAAACAATGAAATAAAAAATTGGGCAGAGGATCTAAACAGACACTTCTCCCAAGAAAACAACAAATCACCAACAGCTACATGAAAAGATGCTCAACTTCACTAGCTATTAGAGAAATGCAAATCAAAACTACAATGAGATACACCTCACTGCTATTAGAACAGCAGTTCTCAACCTGTGGGTCGCGACCCCTTTGGGGGTCAAATGACCCTTTTTCAGGGGCACCTAAGACCATCGGAAAACACATATATAATTACATATTGTTTTTGTGATTAATCACTATGCTTTAGTTATGTTCAATTTGTAACAATGAAAATACATCCTACATATCAGATATTTACATTACGATTCATAACAGTAGCATAATTACAGTTATGAAGTAGCAACGAAAAGAATTTTATGGTTGGGCGTCACCACAATATGAGGAACTGTATTAAAGGGTTGTGGCATTAGGAAGGTTGAGAACCACTGTGTTAGAATGACTATTATCAACAGGACAAGTAATAAGTGTTTGAGAAGTTGTGGAGAAAAAGGAACCCTCATTCACTACTGGTAGGAATGTAAACTAGTACAGCCGGTATGAAAAACAACACAGAGGCTTCTCAAAATATTAAGAATGGAGTTACTTTATGACCCAGCATCCCCTCTTCTGGGTATCTACTTAGATATTTGAAAACATTTATTTGCAAAAATATATGCACCCCCAAGTTCATTTCAGCATTATTCACAGTGGCCAAGACATCCAAATAACTGAAGTGTGGGGGGAAAGAAGACATATGTAATACTGAATGTAATACTTTAGACAATAAAGAATTTAAAAAAATAACTGAAGTGCCCTCTGATAGGTGATTGGATCAAGAAAATGTACAAATAGACTATGGAATGCTGCCATTTGTGAAAATATGGATGGATCTTGAGAATATGCTAAGCAAAATAAGACAGAAGAAGTCAAGAATCATATGATTTAACTCGTGTTATATAGAACTGAAAGCAACAAGTGAAAAAACAAACAAAACCAAACAAGTGAGAAAACTAATAGACACAGACAACAGTAAGGTGATTGCCAGAGGGAGGGATGGTGATGGTAGGAGGTAGTAAAGAGGGAAAAAGGAGATGGAAGGAACTTGACTTGGCCAGAGGGAGGGATGGTGATGGTAGGAGGTAGTAAAGCGTAAAGAGGGAAAAAGGAGATGGAAGGAACTTGACTTTGGGTGGTAAAAGCACAATCCAATATACAGAAGATGTATTTAGAATTGCATACTTGAAACCCACATAATTGTAATAACCTATTTTACCACAATAAATTCAATTAAAAAAACAACAGTATGTTGCTAGCATAAGGATACACATATAGATCAATGGAAGGGAATAGAGAGCCCAGAAAAAAAATTTATATAAAATCAATTGTCTTTTGATAATGCACCAGTATACACAATGGAGAAATGATAATCTCTTTACCAAGTTAAAAACATTTAATAAAATTATCAAAAATATTGTTATGAAATAAGTTGATGAAATAATGAAAAAGCCAACATTTTAATATTGATATGAACTCTTGGATTTGATCATTTATGTCTATTATTTTAAAAATCTTACAATAGATTAAAATTTGTTACATTTCAGAGACCTTTATTTAATGAATTCTCTTTCTTCATGGTAGCACCTTATCAAGAACAGGGTGTCACTTTATAGACCCCTCTAAATCTGAGATTAGATGTGAACTATTTCTATCAAAGAGTAAATTTAATACATATAAATTATAATGATCTCATAAATTATTTTTGGGATAAATGACTGCAAGTAGGGTGAAACATTCTGGGGCCAAACAAGGCATTCATATGTCTAAAGAAAATGAACATTTGAATATTTTAATAAACTATTTATTATAGTGAGATTTAAAGGTAAAAATATATGTGTATCTGATTAAAATTGCTATATTATATTGACAAAAGCATAACATGAGATGATTTATATTATCTAGAGTGTTAATGCATCATTAAGAAAGTTTAAATTCAACTTGATTAAAAAATTATAATTTTAGAACCTGTCATTCTGGAATAGTCCCTTTCCACAACTCTCAATTTACTCATTCAGTTGTAAATGTGTAAGGTTCTTAATTGTTCAGTTTCATTTGAATTCTAATAACATTGTTAATAATATTTTTATTTATTTAATTAAAAAAGTTGTAATTGAGAAATAATAGACTTACATGTTGTATCACTGTAATCCTCTAAATTTCTTCAGTGGGTAGACATAAGAACAGAGAAGAGAGAAGTGAGAGTTTATTCCTCCCTCAGTTGTAGAGCTCTTTGACAATAGGGCCCTTCTAGTTGCAATTGATTGATTGTAATTATAGAGTAAAGTATTATTTTCAATCATTTGAAATACTCACTGGTAAGCTAGTTAACAACATGCTCTAGAGAATTCTTTCACTAGACTGGAAATGCTATGAGCTTTTCCTAGTGCAAGAATGATTTCATTTTTTAAATTGCTAATGAATTTTTGACATAATATGCTTAATTTCATCCTACTCTGATTTATTTTTTTGAATAGATAAAACTCATTTATAAATGATACCTATAACTCCCAACTTTTGAGTTTTATCACATGGAAGTGTGTATGCCTTAAATACTTGTCATTTTATCCCCAAAGACTTGCCTTATAATTTACTTCACATTTATGGTTTAGGAGGTTCATGGAATTTAAGTTACATACTTAATATCGTATACCTATTAAACATTTTCATGCCTTAATAGCTCTTCTGGAGGGAATAATATACATCAAGTTCTTAGGTCTAAAGTAATGAAAAAAATCAAGCTGCTTGACATTTACAGTAAAAGCTTTTGAGTATAACAACTCTTTTAATTTCATACTAGGAAATTGTAAAATGCACATAATTAAATCATCTCTTTGGGTTTTATATAAATACCTTGAAATGTCAAGGATATTTTAACTTTTGGAGAATATCTATTGCAATTTTTAAACATATAGCCCCTTAACATTTTTAATTGCCATAAATGTATCTTTAATTAATATTTTTTACTTTGACTAAACTTATAAGAAGTAATACAGAAGATCCACTGTATCCTTTTCACAGTTTTCACCAATGGGAAATGTCTTGCAAAACTGTGGTACAATTATTGAAGCCAGGATATTAACATTGATATAGTCAAGATCCATGACAATTCCATCACCACAAAGGTCTCTTATTTTGCCCTTTTATAACCACACCACTTTCCTCCCACACATACCCACACACATCCTCTCCAACTCCTGGAAACTTCTAACCTGGTCTACATTTCTAATGTCATCTCATGAATGTTATACAAATGAAATTAAACAGTAAAGTTGGGATTGATTTTTTTCACTCAGCATAATTCCCTTAGATTGAACCAGACTATGTGCATTATCAAAGGTAAACAAAGCTGGACACTAGTTAAAGTGCTAAGAACAAATTTTAACTAGTAATATATTGTTGCAATAGGGAATAGAGTCCAGTAGGCACTGAACTTTGATTTGTACAGAAGTGATTGGGGGATTTTAAATGAAGAATGCGGGGACAGTGAGGGTGGTGAATAGGACATCAGTAGAGTCAGGGAAATGAAAATTTTCAAAAAGCTGCAAGGGGTAGTTAGTCCATGTGAACCCATCTAGGACCACTTGTTGTTGACTGAACTTATCTAGGTTAGGCTTCTACCCTGCACAGAAACTGGGAGACAGCAGCCCTATCTTCAGGTGAGAACAGGATGGAACAAACATTAATACATTTGTCAGCCTTTAGTTTTCTCCGGTGGGCATTTTAAGTGGGGACTGGGATTGGGTCATCCTAGAGATGAAGCCTTGAACTCTTAGGAACTGTAATTTTGTGTGTTCAGGTCTTCAGAGGCCAACATCTAGTCTTAGTTGAAAAAGAAGGTTGAGAGAAGTCTGGATAGCGTTTGGTCAAGGAGAGACTCTTTAGCAACAGTGGTGTGTTCCTTTTTATTATTGAAAGTACTTCATAGTATGGATTTACCATAGCTTATGTAACCATCACTTGTAGAAGGGTATTTGGGTTGTTACCAGTTTGGGGTATTAGGAATAAAGCTACAATAGTATACCTGTGTGCAGGTTTCTGTGTGAACTTAAGTTTTTATTTTGTGGAGAAAATTCCATAAGGTCAATTGCTGGGTCACAGTCGTTCAATATTTAGTTTTGTAGAAAAATTGCCCCTCTTTTCTAGAGTGTCTGTGTCATTTAACATTCGCTCCAACAGTGTATGAGTGATATAGTTTTTCTGCGTCCTCACCAGCATTTGGTGGTGTCACTATTTTTTCTTTAGTTTTAATCATTCTGGTAAATGTGTAGTGATATATCTTCCAGGGGTAGGGAATGTCCAGCCCACAGGCCATATAAGGCCCGTGAAATCATTTGGTTTGGCCCCACCAAGGTATTAGGGGTGAGTTAACTAAATGTTTGACCAAATATAGCAGGCTAATTTTTAAGTTGATAATTTTGTATGGCCCACGAATGATGTCTTAAATATCCAAATGGTTCTTGGCAGAAAAAAGGTTCCCCTCCCCTACTTATAGGAATAATTCTTGTTTCCTTAATGGCTGATGATGTTGATGTCTTTTCATCTGCTTATTTGCCATTTGTATATCCTCCATGATGAAATATCTGCTCATGTTTTGGCTCATTTTTAAATGAGACTGTTTAATTTTTACTGTTTAGTTTTGAGAGTTCTTTATATATTCTGGATATAAAACATGTGTACAAAAGTTTACCTCAGGAGGTCCTCAAATATTTATTAAATTTATTATTTACTTTAATACTAATAATGGTAAAAACTGTGTTTTTGTGGGTGAATCAATTCCACAAATAAATCTTTCATTGTTAATTTGATACAGATTGCCATAACTGTGAAAATCATCATTATTACTATTAGATAACTAGAGGCCCAATGCACAAAATTTGTGTAAGAGTAGGCCTTCCTTCCCCCAGCTTCTGGTATCAGCTTCCCTCGCAGCCCCAGTTTCATCACAGCCCCAGTTTCATCCCTCTGCAAGGACGTCCAGTCTAATTAGCATATTATGCTTTTATTATTATAGATGATAATTTCTGTCCTGGTTATTTGGCCTACTTTTATTTATTTATTTTATCAACCTATTTAACACTTCCTAAAACTTTTCTGTGGATTTAATTTTAATAAAATGGAGAAGAATTAACCATGGCTGAGAGTGAAAACTAGGTGCCCAAATCTTGAGTTGGGGTTTATTGGTCTCAGGTTTCTCTGCTATCTAAAAGAGACTTGTAGAGTTTCCCTGTTAAATATACACAAAGTATAATAAAAAACAAACAAACTACTGCTTAAATGCTAATATTTTGTTCATTTGTATTCCACTTTCTTCTAGAAGTAAAGCAAACAGTAACAATAAGGATTAGATTTAACCAATTCACAAGTAAAATGTTATTTAAAGGAGTTTACTGGTGGTTATCAAATTTGACCTTCTAATATTTATTCTCACCTCTTTATTAACTCTAAAATCATGTCAAATTAATTTTATTTGACTTCCTTATTTATATTCTTTGTATCCTTCTTAGTAATTCTTTCATTAATTTAGCTTTATTCCTATAATATTTCTTGAAAAGTTTCATTTGCCTTCACAGGATTTATATTTCTATTATGTATTCAGTGAACAGACAATTATCAACTTTTAATGTCACTTTAAACTTGAGTATTTATAGTTAGTAGCAATTTATATAAAGTCTCCATTAGCTGATGTAAAATTACAGGGAAAAGTTATTGAAATACATATTCCTTGTGATTAAATTCACACACCAAATTTTTAAAGTGATTATATTCCAGAATGGAAGATCTAGCTGATCACATTAAAATCTGTCTTAACTTATAGCTGCAGAGCACTAAATATCAAATATTATTAATCCCTAGACACGTAGTCAAATATTCCTATAAAAGCACTTATTACCTCTGATCCTTCTACTCTCAAACATATTCTAAAATTTCTAGAGAATTGTTGAGTGGTGAAACAGTTAAAAACTGTATGATTTGCAGATGCTGCTAATAAAAAAATAATTTTAATTTTCTTGTGCAGTATTCAAGGGCACATAGATGCTGCTCTGGTAAAAGCAGTGTGTGGCTAAGCCGGCGTGGCTAAGCGATTGAGGAAACCAGAGGTCATGGTTTGATCCCCTGTGAGGGCACATGCCAGGATTGTGGCTTGATCCCCAGTGGGGGGCGTGCAGGAGGTGGCTAGTCGATGATTCTCCCTCATTATTGATGTTTCTGTCTCTCTTCCTCTCTCTGAAATCAATTAAAACATATTTAAAATAAAGAAAAGTAAAAGCAATGGCCTGAATTGTGTTTCTGATCTTTTCCACATGAAAATGTGTTATTTAGATCTTGACTGGTGAATGGTTAAATAAGCATGCCCAAAGTAAGTCCTACAGAATCTCATTAGTATGCAGAGTAAATAATTATCCAGATAATAAAATTTAAAAAATCATACTTTTCAAGGGGATAAATATGTATGGAGCTTAAAATTTGAAATTGAAGGTAGCTTAGAAGAGTGAATTTCTATAATATAAGGAAATTAAAAATGTAGATATATTTTTGAAGATCTTTTTGGAAGAAAGCTGCACAAACACTTATAAGGAATAATAGTTAACAAATATTTGTGTGTAATCAATTGTGTTGTATTAAATATAAGAGCAATAGCTATATCATGCTGCTGATATGTGCATGTGATATTTCTTTTTTTATTGTTTAAAGTATTACAAATAGTAGTACATATATCTCCTTTTCCCCCCACTTACCTTCCCCC
>NW_005357311.1:500684-561862 GCF_000412655.1 Myotis brandtii | reverse complement strand
CTTACATGCATGCATACAAGTCCTTTGGTTGATCTCTTATCCCCTCCCCCAACCCTCTCCTTCCTTCCCACTGAAGTTTGACAGTTTGTTCAATGCTTCTTTGTCTCTGTACCTATTTTTGTTCATCAGTTTATGATGTTCTCTATATTCCACAAATGAGTGAGATCATGTGATATTTATTTTTTCTCTGACTGGCTTATTTCGCTTAGCATAATGCTCTCCAGTTCCATCCATGTCTTGATTTGCACGATAGCTTTTCTTTTATTAACTAGCCGTTCTCAAACACTTTTTAAAAATCCTCACCCAAGGATATACTTTCATTGAGTTTTTTAGAGGGAGACAGAGACAGAGACAGAGAGGGCAGAGAGGGGGAGAGAGAGAGAGAGAGAGAGAGATATTACTATGAGAAAGAAACATCAATCTGTTGCCTCCTGTCCTGTACATGCCCCCACCAGGGATCAAACCCACAAAATTTTAGTGTATGGAACTACGCTCCAACCAACTGAGCCACCTGGTCAGGGCAGTTCTCAAACTTTTTAGTGTCAGGACTTCTTTTTTTTTGGTAATCCTCACCCAAGGATATTTTTTTTTTTATTGATTGTTAGACCAAGTGGAAAGGAAGGGAGAGACAAAGAGGTAAACATCGATGTGAAAGAGACACATCAATTGGTTGCCTCCTGCACAGGCCCCAACTGGGGCCAGGAATGGAGCCTGCAATCAAGGTACCTGCCATTGACCAGAATTGAACCTCAGACCCTTCAGTCGGGTGGGCCGATGCTCCAACCACTGCTCAGCTAGGGCCAGGACCTCTTTTTAATTCCTAAAAGTTCTTGGGGACTACTAGAGAACTTTTGTCTATGTGGCTATACATATTAATATTAATCAAATAAAAATGTTAATTCTGAAATTTTATAATGAATATTAATTAATTAATTTTAATACACTACTCAGACTATTATTAATATAAATAAAATACCTTAATGAAAAATAGCTAAATTTCAAAACAATGGTTGAAGAGTCAGGTTCTCATATCTACTTACATATTTAGTCTTTTTCAATAAATTGTTTTGCTTGAAATATATGAAATAAGTTTCCTCTATCAGTAGCTGGAAAATAAAGGGATAGTAATGAAGAATCTGAAACCATATTTTCAAAATTTGCATTGTTTTCTTAAAATGCATTTGTCAATCTTGTACTTTTAAATTAAATTTATTGGGATGACATTAGTTGATAACAGTATATAGGTAATTTAAATGGATCTTTTACCCTGAATGATCTTGTAACATGTTGCATTAGTTATTTGAAAAATATTAGTTGCTGGACTGTTCTTTCATATGTTGAAATATGTCATTCTATAAAAGTATCACACCTCATGGGACCTCAGGAAATTGTCACTATAAACTCTTGAGCAAATGAAGGTAGAAAAAGTAAATATCCTATTAATATGATTGCATTATATTGCCCTTGAAAACCCCTCAATAAGATGACAAGAAATCTGAGTTATCTCCAGACTACCTTTTAGAACCCTTGGTTTAAAGGAAATAAGGTAAAATTTTGCAACTGATATGAGAACTGTATTTCAATGTTTTGCCACATTTTTTTTATTGGAGTTGGGATACACAATTGGCTCTAGGCTGCAAAAGATAGCTTTCCAATGGGATTTCATACACTTAATTTATTTGCAGAAATAATAATTTCTTGGACTAAGATAGAGTTAGTAATAGTGTCTAAATGCTTTTTCCCTCATCTTGAACAAATATGAAAAGCATGTAGCTATAGATAAAATGTGAAAGAGATAGGAATATTTATTTCTATTCTTTCTACATCTCTATACTAATATTAAAATATTGTTCTAATAAAATAATTTAGTAATGTAAAATGCTTAGTCACCATTAAATCCCATCGGATGCAAAGATCCAATATTAAACAACTTACTTACTTTTCTCCAATATTATCCATCTGTTTTATACAATGGGATGTAATTGTTTATTTCCAAGTACTTCTGATATTTGTTTCTGCTATTTTTTAATTATCTTTAATATTATGTAATATTCTAACCATGAACTTTAATGGCAAACAAAATTGCTTAAACCAAAATAAGGCATGAGAAATATTAAAGTACACTAGATAACCAAGATTAAATTTCAAGCAGAAGAGAAAAATTTAGCTTTTATTATGTGAACTGAATATAAGGATGAGCTTTGGATGTCACCAATAATACAGAAGCACAATCTATATAAATATGTAACTGAATCAGAGACTAACTATAGCAAACATAAGTCCTTTCTTATATCTTTCATTAATTTTTACAACATTTCTAAAATGTATTTTTATTTTTATTGTTGACATTATTACAGATGTCCCCCATTTGCTCCCCTTTGCCCTCCTTCACCTCGACCCCACACTCTCCATCTGTTTGTTCTCTTTGGAGAAGTATCTATTCAGATCCTTTGCCCATTTCTTAATTGGATTGTTCATCTTCCTGGCGTGGAGCTGTATAAGTTCTTTATAAATTTTGAATATTAACCCCTTATCAAATGTATCATTGCTGAATATATTCTTCCATATAGTGGGTTTCCTTTCCATTTTGTTGGTGGTTTCCTTTGCTGTGCAGAAGCTTTTTAGTTGGATGTTGTCCCATATGGAGTAAAGACAGTCTATTCAATAAATAGTGCTGGGAAAACTGGACAGGTCCATAGAAAAAAATGAAACCAAAGTACTAACTTACACCATACACAAAAATAAAATCTCGCAACATTTTTATTGGGGTAGATGTTTGGCTTCTTTAAATTTCTACAAAGAACAATATCAATCATATTATTTTGATATCTGCTCAACTATGATTTTCACTCCTTATTGCTTCTTTTGACAGTGATTATTTAAGTACTCAATTAATCACCAAAATTATGAGGTATCAAATATGTGTAAGACATTGTTCCACATGAAGCTAGTGTATACAATAGAACCGGTAATGGGCTGCAGGTAAGGAGTTCAAGATTTAGGAACATTCTCACATTTACTTCACCCTTAATTGCTGCCTTATTTCCAGAAGTTAACAATTGCCTTTGATCTTGGTTTCCTCAGAGAAGTAAGAAAATTTTTTAAATTACACTTCTTTGTTCCTTTTGCTTTGGGATTAAGGAGATAAAACATAGAACCACATTTCTGAAGTACTAGGATATAGAGATTCTTCCACTGAGTTTGCCTGAACCTCTGTGGTTAGAGAACAATCTTTAAATTTGATGCTTTTCATTATGCCTTTACAAAAGGCATAGAAGTTCTTGAAATAAATGGCTCTCTGTGGTAAGTGAACATAGATAAACTAGTGCAGTGGTCGGCAAACCCATTAGTCAACAGAGCATAATATCAACAGTACAACAATTGAAATTTCTTTTGAGAGCCAAATTTTTTAAACTTAAACTATATAGGTAGGTACATTGTTATTAACTTAATTAGGGTACTCCTAAGCTGGCCTTTGCTAAAAACGTCCTCAATCTGATTGAGGTACGTTCGCTGAGATCGACCCCTTCCAAATCTCCCATCCACACTCGTCTTGTATACTTGTTTCGTCTCTATCCTATCTCCTTTCCGAAAACCGACTTCTGCACATGGGCCACGAAGTTTCAATCACACTGTATGTGCGTGCCCCCACGTGGTATTTTGTGGAATAGCCACACTCAAGGGGCCAAAGAGCCGCATGTGGCTTGCGAGCCACGGTTTGCCAACCACTGAACTAGTGGATTCATTGGAAGAACTCTCAAATATCTTAGTCATTGACCTTCTTTCTTAGTCATTGAAAGATAGAAGGTCCAATAAAAATCCAGATGGAGCCTGCAGGCATAGCTCAGTGGTTGAGCTTGACCTATGAACCGGGAGGTCAGAGTGTGATTCCCGTCAGGACACTTGTCTGGACTGGAGGCAGCCGATCAATGATTCTCTCTCATCTTTGATGTTTCTTTCTCTATCTCCTTCTCCTTTTCTCTCTGAAATCAATAAAAATATATTTTTAAAATATCCAAATGGAAGGACTTTGGTCAAGATGTGTAAGTTGCCTATAGAAGGATCCTACAGCTATAGTCTAGGTTCTAACTGCCTACAGCCACATTGTATGATGTGCATTCTAGGTGCATTAATCCCACAAGAAAACAAAATAATTATTTAAACACATGAATTTAGAATATTTGAAGTATTATGTCCCTAACACAGAATATATAATAGCCTATTAAATTATTTTAGAAATATTTAAATAAAGAATTCAGTTTATTATTTAAGTAGTCATCCTAAAATTTTTATTTTATAATAATCATTAAAATTTCCAATAGTCAGAGTTCTGATAAGTACCACTTGGAAAAACTTTGACTTTTTGATCTAAGAAAATGGACCAGTCCTAAGTAAAGTTCATCTTTTCCAGTATCCTTTTTATTGTATCTTCTTGAAGATTCTTTAGTACATTAATGATAACATTTTTCATCTCTTAGCAAAATGTTTTTCTCTTTAGAAAGCATTCTGATATTAGGCATTAAGAACTATACTATCTCTAAGTTAGTATATTGTAAATTCTATCTAAATGGCTACTATTTCAGGAATTTCAGTTACCAACAAAAATGTTTGGGTGCTATTTATTAGGCATATGTTCTTTCCTTGAATAACTGAATCAATTTATTAGCATCCGTACATGCTAATATTATCAGCATTACAAAGGTCCTACATTATCCTCATGAATATAAAAGTAGTAAACTCATAATTCTGAATTAAGTATATTTGGAATTTGGGCTAGTAAAAAGGATGGCTTTATTAGAAGCGCTTTGTACTGAGGTGGACATGAATATACCGAATTTACTAATTTGCCTATAAAGATGATCAAAATTGTCTTGTAAACCTCCCCTAAACCATTTCCTGTGTAAAACTAGTATTTTCAATATGTATCTAAATCCCTAAAAAGGTAATAATTTCTGTCCAAGTGACAGAATTTTAATTTCAGAAAAAATATATGAGGACAGATGGTTTCCTAGTATCAAACTATTATTTTGATAATATTTTTGGACCTTAAAAGGAAGAAAGTTTGACATGACATTATATTATAGTGAGCACTGTGTCTTATATGTGTCTACTATATGTGCAATATTACCTTCCACATACAAGATGCTCAATGAAGATATACAGACTTGGTTAAGAGTCTCAGAAAAAACCATAATATCTGTTTTCATAAAAGGTATTTTTCTCTCCAAAATAATTTGAGACAATAAATATTAAGGGAAAAAGGAACAATTTATGTTTCCATTAATATCTAAAAGAAATGAATATATGTTTATAAAAGCTTAAATTTTTTTTTCTGTTGATATTTCTATTGGGATGTTTTTGAAAAGAGTTAAAAAGCTAAAATTATTGTTTAATTCAGGGAGAAGAGTTAAATAATTTCGGTCTGAAATGAAGGAAAGTTTTTTACTATTCTACATTGTTTCTGCTTTCAAAATTTGAAGACTTTTAAGAATAAATTTTAAAAACTATATAATTAAAACAAATAAGCAACTGTCTAAAATCTAGATTCACCAAATGTTCTAGTAAGAACGTGTTACTTTTAAGAATAGGAGTGATGATTATTGAAATGTTTACAGTTAAGACAGTTTTTTTAAAGAATAAAGGAAGAAACACATATTTATCTACTGATTTTAAGTCATTGTTTTTCTGGCATTTAAAAAAATAAATTGCATATTCACACATTCTTTACTTCTACAATCCCTTTATACACTTACCTAAAATATAAACATAAACCTTGTGGTTCAAAAAAGCTGAATTTGGGCATATGGATACTGCCAATATTTAGTTTGGGGTTTAGCAGTATGTCCTCTCAAGTCAATATGTGATTCTACCATGTGAAGAAAATATTTGGCTTCTTCTCTTTGAATTTTTCAAAAATATAATGTAGTTATTAAAACAATCTAAAAACACTAATGACATTGCTATAATTTACTCTCAGAGAAAATCAAATACATCATCAATGTGCCCTTAAAAATTACATTTCTTGCCTGATCAGTGTGGCTCAGAGGTTGAGCATCAACCTATGAACCAGGAGGTCATGGTTCGATTCCTGGTCAGGATACATGCCTGGGTTGCGGGCTCAATACCCAGTGGGGGCAATTGGGTATGTACAGGAGGCAGCCGATCAATGATTCTCTCTCATCATTGATGTTTTTATCTCTCTTTTTCTCTTCCTTCCTCTCTGAAATCAATAAAAATATATTAAAAATTACATTTCTTGGAGTTAAGAGAGTTCAGTAGAACCTCTTAATACATATCTAGCACAGTGATGGCAAACCTATGACACGTGTGTCAGAGGTGACACGCGAACTCATTTTTTCTTTGTTAAATGGCATTTAAATATATAAAATAAATATCAAAAATATAAGTCTTTGTTTCACTATGGTTGCAAATATCAAAAAATTTCTGTATGTGACACGGCACCAGAGTTAAGTTAGGGTTTTTCAAAATGCTGACACGCCGAGCTCAAAAGGTTCACCATCACTGATCTAGCAGGTCAAACAAAATACATCAGTGTCTCTGGTATTAACATGTGTTATTTACCATAGAAAGCAATAAGTCATTGTAGAAGATAGTAGCGAAGTTTTCTTTCAGAGGTCAGGAGACTCAAGTTCCATTCCTGCCTTTGCTATTAAACTGCAGGCCATCTGTCAATTTCCTGATCTCTAGATAGCTATTTCCTCATCTATAAAATGATTAGGTTATGTCCAAGGTTTCTTCCAGCTAGAAGTTTCAATAGTTTTGTGATTTGTTGCTCAAAGTGTATTTGCTTCTCAGTAATCCTATATAATAAAAGGGTAATATGCAAATTGACCATAAAGGCAGAACAACTGGTCGCTATGACACGCACTGACCACCAGGGGGCAGACACTCAATGCAAGAGCTGCCCCCTGATGGTCAGTGCACTCCCACAGAGGGAGCTCTGTTCATCCACAAGCTGGGTTGACGGCTGCAAGCGCAGCGGTGGTGGTGGGAACCTATTCCTCCTCCACAGCAGCGCTAACGATGTCTGACTGCCGTCAGTCAGAGATCCTTTGAGGGCTCCCAGGCTGCAAGAGGGATGTCTGACTGACAGCTTAGGCCCGATCCCCTGGGGAGCAGGCCTAAGCCGGCAGGTGGACATACCTCAAGGGGTCCCAGACTGTGAGAGGGTGCAGGCCAGGCACTGGGCCTCTAGTCATAAATAATGCTTTGTTGCTGCCATAAAGCTTACAAACTTAGAACCCAATTTTCTTGCAAGCTAAAAATTAAGTGTAGATTGCTGCCAAAGTGCTTAAATTGAATGTTGGGAAATTGAGAAATCATGATGGTTAAAAAAAAAAAAAGTAATATACACCTTATACTAATTTTGGTGAAGGTTCTATAAAATCCATACACAACCAATCTTATCTACTAGTATACCATCTATACTATATACTAAAACAGTGATGGCGAACCTATGACACGTGTGTCAGGGGTGACACGCGAACTCATTTTTTTGGTTGATTTTTCTTTGTTAAATGGCATTTAAATATATAAAATAAATATCAAAAATATAAGTCTTTGTTTTACTATGGTTGCAAATATCAAAAAATTTCTATATGTGACACGGCACCAGAGTTAAGTTAGGGTTTTTCAAAATGCTGACACGCCGAGCTCAAAAGGTTCGCCATCACTGTACTAAAATAACCATGATTCAGGTAGGGAGTGAGAGGCACAGCTGATTACTTGAATATAGTTTGAAATTAGGGAATCTACTAATGGAGTAAATACACTAATAGGTTAAAGAAAATAAAAAGAAGCATATCATTTACTAAATTAAATAGAATAATGGGTTAAAGAAAGATAAAATAATCATAATAATGCTTCATTAATAGTTTTCATTTTTTTCAATTCCTAAAATAGAAATTGGTGGATATTTTCTTAATACATGCATGAGACACTATTGATACTCATATGTATGAGACAAAAATTATCGCTATAGCTCTATCACCCTATTATGGAACATGTTTGGTAGCATAGATGTATATCACACACATTGTGATGACAGTGGGGGTAGTTGGAATTGATTTAATTATTGTGTATCTTGAAGTGAGAGTTGACAGGATGTCCTGTGGATTTGACGTATGATGGATAAGACATGATTAGTTGTTTGGTCTCAGTCATGGTTGAAAGGCAGTTACCTTTAACTGGAATAAGTAAGACCACGTGAGGAGCTGGCTTGAGGGGGCAATAATAGAACCTCATTTTGAGATATATTCATTTGAAATGGCTAGTAGACATCCAAGCGGAGCCAGAGAGTAGTCATAAATTTCTCAAGTTCTGAAATTCAGGTGTGGTCAGCCTGGAATTTTTCATCTGGGAGTCAATAGCACATAGACAGAATATTTTTTTAAAGGAGGTTCTGACAGTATGAGGAAATGAGAATAGCAGCAAACAAAGAGTAGAAAACATTATGGACTAGGACCATTTAGCGTGATTCGTGGGCAGTTAAAACAACCTATTTAGGATTAATGATCATGAAATTAGAGAACAGTTATTTATCTATTTATTTTTAGTCACATTCAGCTAAGCAGGTGCAGGCATGGATTTAACAGAATGTGATTTCATCAGGCCATGGTAAAATGGATGATCGCAATGATATTCTAGATTAAAACATCCAGAACAGTACATGTCACCTGGCAGATACTCAATAAATATTTATTGAATTTATTGAGAAAAAGAATGTATATTTACAGGTTATCTGCTATGTCTAAAACCAATATCAGGCCACAAAACACAACCCCACAAAATGTAGAGTCAAGAGAAGAGAAAGATATCTTTTATCTCAACTTTTATTTCACATTTCTTCCAGTTGAAGTAAACACAATACAGAATTAAAAAGAGTAAATATTTTTAAATGAAGAATTTTTTTAATTTTTTTATGTGAATTTAACTTTATTGGATAACAAAATATAGTAAAAAATAAATGTCTTTAAAATTAGTTTAATTAGTTCATTAGCAATATTTATACATAAAACAAATAACTTTTCATTCCAAAATATAATCCATTGGAAATACAATTTTAAAAACATTTAAAATTTTAATACTAACATGAATGATCTCTGAGTAAACTTAATCATATTTATTATGATATCTAATGATTATGTATAAATTATAAATAATATGAATCTACCAGATTTTATATGATATAGTCTCTTTATTTGAAATGATGGTTCCTAGTAAATAATGTCCAATGACACCCTAATAAATTAACAGTACTTTTATAATCATTAAAATAAAAAAATGAAAATTGGTTTGATCTCATAGACAAAAAAAACAGTATGGTGATTACCAAAGGGAAAGGGTGTGGGAGGAAGTAGGAAAAGGTAAAGGGTATAAGTAAATGGTGTTGGAAGGAGACTTGATTTGGGTGGTGACCATACAATACAATGTACAGATGATGTATTATAGAATTGGACCCCTGAAACCTATACCATTTTATTAACAAAATTCATCTAATAAATTTGAAAAAATAAATGGACATAAATATAAACAAGATGTTAACAAAACAATCCAAATAACACTAAAAATTACATTAAATGATTATCATTCTAGACATTTCTTGATGAGGAGTGAAGACTTGGATAAAGAAGTTGGATATAAATATGGGTAAGTGAATAATCTGTAGTCAGCTAAAAAGATTGACAGACTAATCAAAAGATAAAATTAATTTTATATAGAGTTGATAATTCTATACATGCTGTTTTTAAGAGAAAGTATTTGATTTAAGTTTTGCATTTAACAGAAGAAACCTTAGGGAAGCTGAAGGAACTGTGGAACCTTAAATATATGTTTCTTCATTTCAACATATAATTTTCCTACTTTTCTATGAGTAAGAAACAGAGACCTGGAGCAATGTTAAATCTCTAGAGTTATGATTTCTTTTTAAATGATAGGTTTCAATTTTAGGCAGATTAATTGACTCCCTGCTTTTAAAAATGAGGAAATTAGCATTCTTACATACACTTTAGTCTTCACTTCCCATCCCTTATTTTTGGTTATATAATTTTTATATTACAGTGTGATAACATTTATATTCTGTTCCATATAACAATAATTTCCTCAGTTATTTAGTTTGTTTCTATACTTAAATAAATGCAATGGTAATCACCAGCCCTTTTACTACACTTTTGTATAGTATAGTTATTTCTTGGTTGGATGGGTTTAATCATTAAATATTTTTTTAAGGAAAAAAAATACGGTGGTTACCTACAAAACTAAACAGGTGCCTCCATATAACCCAATAATTTCACTCTTAGGTTTTTCACACAAAAACCTGTACACCATATTCATAGCAGCTTTTTTCATAATAACTCAAAACTGGAAATAATCCAAATGTCCTTCAATGGATGATTGCTTAAGCAAACAGTAGTACATCCATACCATGGACTACTATTTGGCAATCAAAAGAAATGAACTATTAGTCATGGTGTAATTTGGATGAACCTCAAGAAAACTGTGCTGAATGAAAAAAAAAACAATCTTAAAAGATACAGATGGTATGCTTTTATTTATATAACATTTGTAAAATAACATAATTATCAATTCGAGAGCAGATTATTTTTTAAAATATATTTTGTTGATTTCAGAGAGGAAGGGAGAGAGAGAGAATCATTGAATGGCTGCCTCCTGCACACTGGGGACCCTGTCAGAAAGTCAAGATGTGCCCTGACTGGGAATTTAACCATGATGTCCTGGTTCATAGATCAATGCTCAACCATTGAGCAACACTGGCTGGGCTTTATTTTTAAAGTAAGATAAATTCCATAACCTATGTTTCACAGTAAGGAACATGCCTCCAAGAAATTTTTACTTTTCCATTTCTAACACACAAGACGCAATTTAAACATATAGTGACATTTCCCTGGAAGGAGGTAGAAGCTTAAGCACTGCTCAGGAATTTAGGTTCAGCATGAAATTCCAATCAACATTTTGATTATGTTTGCAAGAAAATCAAGCTATTCTAAATTCTATTTTTCTTTCCTCATTGTGGTCTAATGTCTTTTTAAAAAAATTTGCTAGACAGACCTATCTGGATTCTTCTACCTGTGGGAACATTCTAGGATTGATTTTTGCATTTTCTTAGGAAGCTCATTCTTAAGAATAAAATTATTCTATTTCTGCTGTTTCTAAATACTTGAAAAACTACTTCTTTAATAAATGATTTCTGACAATTTACAAAAATCAACATTTATAGTTTTAGGTTATAATTTTCTCAGATAAGATAGTATCATTGTGTGGATGGAAAGAGGGTGTGAAAAACATTCATTTTTACTTGTAACACCTGTTGTTCTTTTTTGATTACTTTGTTTATTGCTAAAGAGAATTAGAATTTAAAATTTGCTATTTATTCCTGGAATTCTTATAGAAATTCATATATTATTTGACACATATGGTAGACCATGACTAATTTAATTAAAATTTTATTTAAGTCCTAGTCGGTTTGGCTTAGTGGATAGAGTGTCGGCTTGCAGACTGAAGGGTTCCAGGTTCGATTCTGGCCAAGGGCACATGCCTGGGTTGGGGGCTCGATCCCCAGTAAGGGGCGTGCAGGAGGCAGCCAATCAGTGATTCTCTCTCATCATTGATGCTTCTATCTTTCTCCCTGTTCCTTCTTCTCTGAAATCAATAAAGAAATATTTTTAAAAAATTATGTAAAACAAATGAGACTTAAGACTTAGGGAATATTTGTTTTACAGATATTTATGTCCCAGTTCATTCAATAAAAGAATGAATCTCCAGCCAGTGTAGTGCCCCAGTTTAAGAAACAAAAAAACAAAAAAACACACAGAGGGAAAAATGGGAAAAGGTGGGGGCTGGGACTAACTAGTGAAACAGCCGTTTGGGGACGGGCAGCAAGGTTGGAACAAAGGGAAGATATACTGACTGTTGGATGTCGTGGGAAGAGGGTGTAATTATTTTCAGAATACATACATCAATTTATTTAAAAAAAATTGTTAATATTCACCTGAGGATTTTTTCCATTGATTTTTAGAGAAAGTGTAAGAGAGGGGCTGTGGGGAGGCAGAGAAAGAGAGACATTGATGTGAGAGGCATAGATTGGTTGGCTCCCTCACTCGCCTGGACCAGGGACTGGTGCCGGAGGTACATGCCCTTGACAGGAATTGAACCTGCAACCATTCAGTCCTCGGGCCGACGCTCTACCCACAGAGCCAAACCGCTGGGGCCATAGATTTATTTTTGTAATTAAAAACGTGAGTTTATATCTGTAAAATACATGTGTATATTTCTACACGATTTGCTTAGAAAAATGTAGGAAGTCTAGACAAGTGTTTTCTCATAGCTTTACAATAAATATTGGAATTCTGTTATATTATCAGATTTCAAATTTCATCACGTTCTAGATTTAGGAAATATTTGATGCTTCAGGTAAGATTTATACTCTCCTTCGAAATCTCGGTGTTGGGAGCTCTGCTACTCTGTGAAAGGGGGAGGTCAGGCTTCCCAGCTTTAGCAGGCTTTCCTTCCTTCCTCCTTTCCTTCAGACGCCTTCCATGTCAGCTGCTCATCAGTCTTCCTTCTCTCCGTTCCAATCCCACGGCCTGCACCAGAAATCCTGCTTTACGAGCCCCAGCTGGCCTCTCCCCTTCTTTTCTTGTTTTACTTATTTGTTTAGTTTTTTAAACTTGGGACATCGTCCCGCTGGAGATTCACTCTTTTACTGAGCAACTGGGGACATACTAGTACACATCTCTAAGGCTGGAACTTTGAGGGTACACTTAGTCCCTGAGAGCAGACGGGCTTGCCAATAAATAATGAAGCTCCGGTGCTACCGGCGAGACATGTGGAAAATATGAGATCCAGCAGCTAGAGAGCTGACTCTGGAGCAGAGAGCCCGAAAAAGCCTCCCAACGGAGAGACAAGAAAAAGAAAAAAAAAGGCGTTAGGGGAGCAGACTGTTTCTCTCTAGGAATGATGGGTAAACCCCCAGGTGTGCTGTGTTTTGGATAATACTCTTGATGAAGATGGCTTTTAGTGGGAGATGCTAGTGTGAGGAAAATAAGAGTAGAGAAAGAGGCCGGGAAGATTGGGAAGCATTTTGTTCTTTCTCCCATTATCTACTTTTCTAGGTAATTTCAGCTTCTCCCTCTACCTTCCATGGTCATGTTTATGTGAATGATCAGCATTTCCATGCCAGACACAGTTTTTTGAGGCTTTTTAATCGATTCCTATTTCTATTACCTAATTTTATTCTATTTTCACCAGTAATTAAGCTGTATAGCAGACAATGTTTAAAATAATTTCAACCTCAATTTTCCCATCTGAAAAAATGGTAATTAGCACCTAATACGTTTTATTAGAGTGAAGTGAACTCATAGATTTAAGTGCTTAAGCAGTGTTTAATATATAGTAAATGTTTAATAAATAATAGCTGTTTTTATCATCAGCCATCATCACGTGTTTCACCTCTAATGAGATAGTAAGCTCTTTGAATACATGGATTATCTCCACATCATTTATGACTTTTAAGGCCAAACTGGAGATATGATGAATAGCTAGTAAGTTTAATTTATGTTAAACTGGCTAGTAAAGTTTGCTTTTCATTTTTTATACATGGCATATTTTTTGAGTTGATTTTCCTCATTTTATTCATGTTTATAGCTTCCTTGTACTACATTATTTTAAATATTAAAAAATGGGATATTATATATTTTGAATTGTCTTAATTTTACTCATACTTAACAAAAGGTGCTTTGACAAACTGTTCTGTGTATAAGGTAATAAATCAATGTCAGAAAGAGAGTTATTTTGGGTGATTTATCACCTCTATCTAGGAATGCTTCTGCGAGCCCCAGGCCAACACTGAAGGCAAGGTGTTGCTATTTGATAAATCTGTGAGCTTGAGCCCTGCTTAACTTTATGCCTCTGATATATCCTGATTGATACACTTCTATTATTTCTAGACTCCCCTCTTTTTTCCTCAAAAGTGGTTTCTGAGTGCACATGAAAATACCCTGGGGAGCTTTGAAATGAAGTAAGAATGGGAGAGGCCTGACATTAGGTTTTAAAAGCTCTGCTGATGATCCTCATTGGGCTGAGAAGCACTGCAGGCCAGCCCACTCCTCCAAAAACAATACACCTGTCCAGTTACAGCCTTGCCCGGGGAGCTCCAGGAGGTGGTTAAATAGGCCCTGATGTAAATAAGTTCCAAGAGGAAGGAGTTCTGTTCTCATAGTGCCTCGGGACTCAAGACTGCAGCATCGACTCTTCCCTGGGTCTCCAGAGTGCTGGCCTGCCCTGCAGATTTCAGGCTTGTCAGTCGGTGAGTCAGTTTCGTAAAATAAATCTCTCTCTCTCTCTTTCTAGAGATAACAGTTCTATTTCTTTAGAGAACGCTGACTAATGCACAGCCTTATCTTTCAACCTCAGAGCCCAATTTACAGATAAGCAAACTAAAACTTGGAAAGATGAAGTAGCTAATTAAAGACCATGTGTTTTGTTTAAATGTATGTCTGTCTGACTGAAGATAGAGCTTTGCAAATACTCCTTTATGGCCTGAGAGCACATTTGGGAAGAATTGTGTGACATGATGGTACAGGTTAAAATGAAATAGATGTGTAGTGTTCTAAGATGTAATTAAAGTGCTGTGCACTCCGGTGCTCAATCCCACCATAGAATTTGAATTTACCCTAGTGACTTGCTTAGAGGAACCGAGTCTTCAATGCATCCCTCTTCATTTTAAAAAAAATTTTATTTTATTATTTTTTTTGAAATAGATTTTTGATTTCAGAAGAGAGGAAGGGAGAGGGAGAGAGAGAGAGAGACAGAAACATCAATGATGAGAGAGAACCATTGATCAGCTGCCCCCTACACGCCCTACACTGGGAATAGAGCCCACAATCCAGGTATGTGCCCTGACTGGGAATCGAACTGTGACCCCCTGGTTCAGAGGTCAGCGTTCCACCACTGATCCCTTTGGCTGGGCTGCATACCTCTTCTTAACAGGAAACACTATCTCCTTTTTGATAACGCATACTCATTTCCACTATTGCCAACTTGCAAACTGTGAAAAACCTAAGGGTCTGGTTAATAGGGGTTAAAATAAAACAAAATGCTTAAATATAAAAGACTACCTTGGAACTAATGGGATTTCTAGAAGCACTGTTTCTCTCATATATGCCTTGCTTATATAATTTTTGCCCTTACATGCGAATAGTCCATTTTTATAGCTTTTGAGCTGATATGAACCAACCTTGTATTTAGCTGCCTTGTGGAACAGAGGTGCTAATTATCTCTTTCACACACTCATGCTATAGGCCAGGAGCTAGCAAATCCCCCAGGTGGAGCCAGGCCAGCTTTTTGCCATCTGTTACTAGGGTGCTCTGGGGTGCCTACCCTCCTCTTTGTTCTAATTATCTTCCCCATTGTTCTCACCTAGAATGGCATTTACATTTTTATTAAATTGCAAAATAACAATAGAAACCTAAACATACCCTTAGAGGAAAAAATAGTTAATCATGACAGTATTGTGCAGTCTCTCTTCATCTTTATGAAGTTGCTCAGCATCCTTGTTTGGGTTTATGTTTATAAATGCACGCTTGCTTTGTAATTAGTTATAAAGCCATAAAAAGTCTCCTGGTTAAAGCTATTGACTGCAGGCTTATCCCTTGTTCCTTTCTAAAAAAAAACTTTAAAAAGTGCTGCCTCCATTAAAATGAGTTCATAAAGAGGTGGTATGAGGATCAAAACACTTATATTCTAGTCTTAGGTAATTTTTGAATGAGTTGAAAACATATTTATACTCAAACACACACACAAATGCAATTCCTTTCACACTCTTTTATGTATTTCTTCTGGAGAATTTGAATAATTCCCTTAATACACTAGTGATTGGCACACTATAGCTGAATAATAATGTCTAAACAATACAACATTGATTAAACCAGCCCTAAATAGAGAAAGTTTTCTGTTTATGTCCCATGCTTCCGTTTTTTCCCACCTCAAATAAGCCAGAATACATATTACCATGGAATAACATCTACAGGGTGGTAAATATTATGGTAGATTTCCTATCACTGTAACTCACAGGTTTAAAGTATGAGTAACTTGTGGTATGAGTAACTTGCTTTGTTCACATTTGTTATAGAAAATTAGGCTGATCCCTTTCAGTCTGAAATTATTGAATTTTACTTCAGATAATAACCAATTTTCTGCCTTTTAGTGGTTTGTTTGTTTTTGCTACTGGGTCCTGAACCTTTTATATTTTATTTTCAATTACATTTCCCCACTTGTTTGCTCATCTTTGCTCATATGTAGACACACAAATGTGGCATATATGCAGAGTTAAGATTTTTGCCTCAGATCAACATATATTATGTATACATCCATGTACAATCAGGAAACAAGAGTCGTCTATAAATTTCTCTTATTTAAAGCAATATATTGGAAATTATAAAATACAGACTTTGTAACACCTGTGATTCTAGAAATACTGTGGATTTAGTATATTCTTTATTCTTTGCATTTACTACAGCTGGTAAGCTCAGCAACCTTCAAGGCTTATTAAATTTGCCGAAGCCTTAGGAAGAGAATAGATATATTGGTGAAACCAGACTTTGTACTGATCGCAGAAGATTGCAAATGTAATCGACCCTGACCTAATGAAAAAGGCAATGCTGAGGTTAAGATTGAATAGGTACAATACACTGAGCTGCATGGCTTTCTCAAACCATTTGAACCTCATGTGCCTAAAGCACACCCCCTTTGCTTTTATATTAGCAATGTGACATGGCAATGTTACTGTGATGCCAATTAGGAATTCTGGGCCTCATCCTCTGGAAATTCTGTTTCTTTGTTATGGGGTGGGGCCACAGCATTAGTAACAAAGAAACAGAATTTCCAGAGGATGAGGCCCAGAAATCAGGATTTTAAAAAGATTCCCAGGTGATTCTAATGTGCAGCCAAGGTTGAGAACCACTGCTTTAAAGCAACACTGGAAATGCTGACACTCCTAGCCATATTTGGAATTTCTAAATGTTCCTGGCCAGTGAAAATTTTTATACTCTATAAATTGTTACTTTCTAGAGTATGTGAATTACATTTTCATCTTTACTTGCCCATTGTAAAGTCTGTGAGGTATCATAGGAAATTACCAGAGAGCCATGGTTAATTGGCTATCAACCTCCCTGAACTAAAAAATAAGTATACTATAAAATAAGTCCTAAGATCATTAAAACTGTGTATTTGGAGTTGTGTTATCATATTAAATTTTTTAAAACATTGGTATTATTATTACCAATGTCCTATAAAGTAAATATTTGAATTTTATATTTGGTGTATTTTGTCAAAGAACCTCTGTAGGAATGTTACTTGTGTGTGATTAAAAATGAGCCCCACAGGGTGGCCTTTCAGGAGACAGTCTGGCAGATGTCCCAATGACATCTTATCAGTATTTTTCCCAAGTATGTAAAACATGCTTAGAGCAAAAGTTATGAAGAGTTCAAAAGAGGCTTGTTTGAAGGGGAGAGGGAATTTATACCAAGGAGTCTACTAACTAGATTCCTTGGTGTAAATTATCCCTCAGTTGTGAAAATATCAGGGAGGAGGGGGATGCAAGAATGCAGCCTCGAAGGTAGCTTATCTTGTCCCGCAGTTTGAACAGAGGAGTTGTCTCAATCAGAGGAACCAACAATCTTGGGGTTTAATTACCAGGTGATTCTCATAAATTGTGGAAGGCCACAGAAAAGAAAAGGAATGACCTGTTTTCTTTCCTTACAAGAGAAATATTTTAAAACATCTTGATATGAAAGCTCTCTTTGGCTAAAATAGAATAATAGGGACTGGATTTACCTTTCCACTTGGTTACTATTCTGAGAGTTACTAGGCAGCACATGCCTGGGTTGTGGACTCGATCTTTTTCCTTCTCCTTTCCTCTCTCTGAAATCCATAAAAACTTATTTAAAACAATTAAATAGATTATTTACAATAGAAACAAACCTAGGTATAAACCATTTGGCTATGTCATTATTACACACTCTTGTATGCAAGTCATAAGCAAGACTTATGAATGTGTGTTTTAAAAGATTTTATTGAGTTTGAGTTATGCTACATTGAAAGGGAAAAGCTATTCAGAGATTAGTGATGTTAATGTTTAGGATTTGTGATCAAGTCAAATAGAAGTTTAACTTACATAATTTCTTTAAAGCAAGCCAATGTTGGCAAATCAATATGGGAAGTTCAGTTTTATTAAGTAGAAAACATATGTAAAAATTCTACAAAATTTACATTTAACCAAATATGCATATTATCTAACGTGCCTAAAGTTGTATATATATGCTTCTATGTATGTGTATCCAAAAATTCCTTATCTCACTCAAGTTATTAGATCACTGGTAATCTAGTAAACCTGTGCTTTCTTAGTACCTAAAATAACCTAAAAGAGATATTTCTGTTTCCTAAACTCTAATCTAAAAAGGAAGTTATTTAGGTGATTTATTATTATAATTATACCTACAGCAACATTCAGTGCATAGACTCCAAATGTAATTATTCCTTTGATAATGACTATGGGAAATATATTTAAGTTGAATGAATAATAAATTAAATAGTTGTGGAATGTTATTCAGTGTATCAAAATAACCTCTGTATCAAATTAATGATAAACAGCAAACCACAAAGGCCATCTGTGTGACAGTTTAATAGGTAGGACTAAGCTCTCAAAAGTTAAGTTTCTTTTGATCATTTTTACAATTGAATAGGTACAACTTAGTTATTTTAATGAAGGTAGCTGGCAAATAAAAGAACGAGCACAGTTGTACGTATTTAAGGACTCCAGATAAGTTTGACACCTCTATTGCATACTCATGGACCCATCCCAAGTCCTGATAGATGCCCTAGTCATGTCTTCACATGATCACATATATGTATTTCTTATATTTAATTTGTAAAATATTATTTATCATTCAAATAAGTACTCATTTCATACCTACATTTGTTTTTATAACTTTAGTCTTTTACTTATAGAGGACCCCCCAAATTAGGATAGTATAAATTCTCCAAACCTGAATTTACCTCTGATTATGTATATAAATTGTGAGACAAACATTTCTATTTAACTGCATAATATATCTCCCTTCCTCCTTATTAATAAAACATGGATTTTATCGGGGGATGAAATATATTTCATTGCTGTTAAAATTATATATAACATAACTTTGGCTGAAAAACCCAAGCAAAATTTTTCTGTGTATCCTGAAAAGTCAAGGTATAAAGCAACTTCTCTCTTGTTTCTTATTAGTCCTGCCCAGCAGTTCAAGGCAGTGGATGGAAAAGTTTTCTCACCATGACACATATTAATCAAAGAGAGAGGGGATAAAGAACATCAAAGAGCCACTACACCTATACTGTTTACTTCTAGTCTTATTGAATGAATGTCTATTGGTTAAATCAGTGCAGCTGGATTTCTGTTAAACAGTGAAATGCTATACCAATCTGTACAAACAATTATTTAACTTGTTGGTTATTCTATTTTGATACTCTTGATTTGATCACCTAGTGCAAAGATGTTAATAGCCTGAAATCAAGCAAGCTTATGTTAATTGAATGCAGAATATAATCATAGGGTAAATACAGAATTATTCTTCTGCTCCCTTATACTACCTTGAAGGGAAAATGTTTTGACTTTACAGGGTAATGTAACTTACTGGCTAGCTTCTTTGCCTCTAAAGTATTGAATATTCAAAGAGTCAAGTTTATAACCAAATTTACTGTAATATCAGTTACATTATACAGAGAAGATAAATTAAAAAGGACCATAATATTATGTTCAAATATTTTGCCCTGGTATGCTTTAATACTGTTAGAAGTGTAAGAGGCCAGGGTGGATATTTTAAAATTCTGCTCCATTACTGAAAATTTGGGAAACTAAAATTAATTCAAAGGAGTGAATAATAGTGCCATGTAAGTCAGCTCTCTCTATATATATGTATTTGTATGGCTGCATTTTGGCAAGTATTATATTTAATTCTTTTTTTAAAATATATTTTATTGATTTTTTACAGAGAGGAAGGGAGAGGAATAGAGAGTTAGAAACATTGATGAGAGAGAAACATCAATCAGCTGCCTTTTGCACACTCCCTACTGGGGATGTGCCCACAACCAAGGTACATGCCCTTGACCGGAATCGAACCTGGGACCCTTCAGTCTGCAGACCGACGCTCTATCCACTGAGCCAAACCGGTCAGGGCTATATTTAATTCTTAATAATTTTAGGCTGAGAAGGAAAGTTCTTAAATCCAAATATCTCTTCTTTCACCACATTAACAAGTACTGACAACAAATGTTAACATATTTGGTAAACATTGACAAACTGGGCAAAGGACCATCTTTAAGCTATCAACTTGGCATATGTAATAATAAAGACAACCAAATTCTGAAAAGAAAAATGTGGGGCATAAGAAATTAAGTGATAGAAACAGTTTCCATAAATATGTTAACATGTAGTAATGAACAGCAACATGTGACATGGCTTTTTACTTCCACTTTGTATATTTTTATAATTCTGGATGCTGGTCTCCAGTAGAGTATTTGAAAGAAAACTTTTCCCCATCTTTCCTTGTCTTTACCAGAGATCCACTTAAGAGCAGTCGCTTGACTAATTTACCATTCTTTCTGGTATTTTGCTCAGCAAGATTGATAAAGCCTCAGACTCTAATTATCAATTTACTCAGGAATTTCACAAGATGAAGTGTTAACAGAACCAGTCTTGACAACGTTATCAGTGGTTTCAGGTTTTTTCTGTAAAATCTAAAAATGACACTAAATTGTGGTCAGAATCAGGCAAAGCTGTCAAATTAGGCTCTGCTTAGGCATACCTTATCCTTCATAATTCAGGTCTTGTTCAATGAGAATTTCAAATATTCTGTTTTCATTTAAATGTGTGTTTTTAAATATTGTGTGATTGATGGTACGGATTGAAAATATTCTAGAAGGTATTATTCCCACTTAAGTATAATCACTCACAATGACTGCTTCATACTTTGTCAGGGTGACACCTTCTACCACAGCACAGGATAAAGAAATTGGGGAATTTAAAATTATTATAAAATGTTTTAAAAACAGTATAAAGAAAATAAATGATCATAATATTCTTTCTTTCTTTCTTTCTTTCTTTCTTTCTTTCTTTCTTTCTTTTTTCTGCAAAAACCTTTATTGTTTCCATTTGGCCCAATGTATGGGAGAGGGCTTCAGGGTGGTTAAAAGAATGGCTAGTAGTTTCGGGGAGAGGCTCAGGTAAAAGCCAGACAACATGGGAATGCAGAGGGGCCCCTCAAAGACCTCTGGGCTCCATAGGCTCCTAGTTGTGGTTGAGGGTCTGCCTTTTGAAGAGATACTCACCCAGCCCAGCCTGGGGGCCTGGCCAGCCTGCAGAGGGGAGCCAGGTGTTGCCCATCATCTTGATGAGTTTCACCTGCTCACCCAGGAAGTGGTTCTCCCGGAAGTCACAGAGCTGAGGGTCTGCATGGGTAGAACCCAGGGCCTGCAGATCCTAAAGGGCCTGGTTCAGGTTCCTCTCCATGGCCGTGGCGGCTTCCATGGCGTCATGAGTTTTACCCACTCATCTTGGGGAGGCTTCAGCACCTGTTTTCGCAACTTTACGAGCTGCTCAGTGCTCTTGAGCTTCTTCTTAGCCAACTCTCTGAAGAAGTGTCCCACACCCTTCAGAGCCACATTGTCCAGGGGGAAATAGAAGCCCAGAAAGGTAGGTATAGGAGGCCAACAGCCTTCACCTTGGAGGAATAATTCTAATTTGTGAGCTCATGGTTGTTCAGCAATAAAGAGTTAAGGTAGAAAAACAACAACAGTGTTTTGGCTGGTCTGGGAGGTGGTTCTGAAAGTGGTGACTGGATAAGACACTGGAGAGTGGCCAGAGGCTGGAATAATGGGCGTCCCTGGATCTGTTCCATCCAAACACTGTTGAAGCAAGAGACAGATCTGGGACCAGAAAGGGCACCGTCTATATTTCTCAAACAGGCCCACTATTGATGATAATTTATACTTTATCATTTTTGTGCGGTGCTTTCTCTATAAATGTATCCATAATTTAATTTTGATTAGTAGGTCATTAATAAATACTTCTATTTTTGATATAGGCAAATGCCCTTCAAAAAGATTTATACAAATTTGCATGCTCACCAAAAATACATGAGAGTGTGCAATTTTTACTTTGGTATTAAAAAGAAAGTAGGCAAGATTACTGATTTATTTTTTAAAAGAAAATATCTTTATTGTTGAAAGTATTATAGATGTCCTTTTTTTTCAACATTGATTCCTTCTAGCCTGCAGTCACTCTCCACTCTTCACCGCAGGCTTCCACCACCCTATTGTCTGTGTCCATGGGTTATGCATATGTGCATGTAACTTCTTTGGTTGATCTCTTCCCACCCACCCCACCTTCCCTCTATGAGTCATCAGACTGTTCCATGTTTCACTGTCTCTGGATCTATTTTGTTAATCAGTTTATTTTGTTTATTAGATTCCACATATGAGTGAGATATGTGATACTTGTCTTTCTCTGACTGGCTTGTTTTACTTAACATAATATTCTCCAGGTCTCTCCATGCTGTCTCAAAGGATAAGAGATCCTTCTTTTTTTTTTTTTTTTTTTACTGCTGCATAATATTCCATGTAAATGTAGCACAGCTTTTGTATTCACTCATCTACTAGTGGGTACTTGGGCTATTTCCAGATTTTAGCTATTATTAATTGTGCTGCTATGAACATAGGAATGCATGTAGTCTTTCTGATTGCTGTTTTGGGTTTTTTAGGACATATTCCTAGAAGTAGGATCACTGGTTCAGTTGGAAGTTCCATATTTAATTTTTTTAGGAAACTACTTTTTTTCCTAGTGGCTGCACCAATCTGCATTCTCACCAGTAGTATACTAGGGTTCCCTTTTCTCCACATCCTCGCCATTACTTGTCATTTGTTGATTTGTTGATGGTAGCTATTCTGACAGGTGTGAGGTGGCACCTCATTGTCATGTTAATTTGCATCTCTGATGACTAGTGACTTTGAGCATTTTTTTTAAAAAATTGATGTCTATTTGTGGTAATGAGGAAAGAATATATTATTGATCTTGTAAAAGTTGAATGATATTCTGACAATGATTTTAATATCACAATTATTCTATGATTACTGTAAATGGTAAATGTAAATACTGTGTACTTTCAAGAATCCCACTTCTGAAAATTGATCCAAAGGAATTGAAATCAGTATCCCAAAGAGATATCTGCATGCCCATGTTCACTGCAGCATTATTCACAATATAGACAAGAAATGGAAACAACTTGGATGTCCTTTAATGGACACATTCATAAAGAAAACATGATATATACATACAATAAAATATTTATTCTTAAAAAAGAAGGAAATCTCAATATGCACAAACCTAAAGGTCATTATGCTAAATGAAATAAGCCAGAAAAAGAAATACTGCATGATCTCACTTATATATAGAATCTAACCTAGTCAAATTCTTAGAATCTGAGACTAGAATGGTGGCTTCCAGTGGTAGATTCTTAGTCGAAAAGGGAGGTGTTGATTGAAGGGCACAAAATTTCAGTTGAAGAGGAAAAAATTTCCCCTCTTCTAGGTTTTTTTTTTCTGGCTAATAATTAAGTTAGGTATAATAGAGGTTAGCAGGAGAAAAACAAATTTAATTTCTCATGTGCAGGAGGCCCACAAAATATGAGACTCAAAGGCAGTCAGGCAATTGTGGCTTATACTAGTAAGCCATCCTGAGCTGTAAATGCTTGTTGAACAACTGTTTGTAAAGCCATGTAGATAAGTCTTTCTGATATTAAAAAAAATAATTATCTCTCGCACCAGGAAGAGATATGGCTAAACTCCTGAGGCTGTTAGGAGTGAAGTAAATGCTTTTTCTGAGACTGCTGGGTCTTAATTGCCCTTAGCTCAAAACAATCCACATGCCAAAATGGCACATTTGGGGGTGGCATATTCTTTCCCTCACAGTTACGCAAGATGAATGAGATATATGACATGGTGACTATAATTGTTAATACCATATTGTGTAGTTGAAAATTGCCAGGAGGGTAAATCTTAAATGTTCTCATCACACACACACACACACATACACACACACACACACACACACAGAAAATGGTAGCTATATGAAGTGAAGGGTATGTTAATTAACTTGATTGTGGTGATTATTTCACAGTGTATACATTTACCAAACCATCAAGCTCTGAACCTTAAATATATACAATTGCTATTTGTCAATCACACCTCAAGAAAGCAAAAAATGTGTGAAGTTCATGTAATGCAGGCATTTGCCTGCTTAATGTTTGGCCTAAGGTACAGAGACAGGAGAGCTTGAAGCTGATTTGTAATGCCAATTGGGAGATTAATTTGCCTTTCACTTGTGCCTTATAGCCTGGGTCTAGGACAACTGTGGACAAAGCCAGGACAATGGGAGTGAGAAGTAAACATAATGACTAGTTGATGCCCCAAACTAGACACTAACTGTAAGTCAATGTATGGGAAAAACCAGATGCAGAATTTAGCAAAGGAAAATGGCCAAGAAACTATACAAGGGTGGAGAAGAGGTAGGAATGAGGTAGGAGCTGAGACTTTACTAAAGAGGTTGGTTTTGAGTATATTTCATGGGTAAAAAGCTTTCTAGTTAGCTTCTTTTCTCTTAAACTTGTAGGAACAAAGATCTTTATGCATGTTTAGGTGTCTTGTCAAAACTACTGCAGCAAGGAAACAATTTTTTATTTGCATTTCAAGTCAAGACAACTATTAGCATTGTGAGAGGGCATTTAACTGACTTACCCACTGGCAGATGATCTCATGTTTTCAGGTGAGATGTCCCAACAATCACCTTTACACAATGCAGAGAAAGGGAAGCTGAAAACAAAATGCTGAATACTTTATATGCAATAATACATCAGCCAGCTTATCCCTAAAAACTCAACTCTATGAATGATTTTCTGTTCACTTTTTTTGATGTGAACGTGGGTACATGTAGAGGAATATAAAATATCTTTATTTGTATAGTTATTGAATCAAATGTAAGTTCAACAAATGAAGAGACAGTGGTTTAAATTTCTCAAAGTTCCTGCCCACTGACTATCTTTACCATCCTGTGTTCCACGGAGTCTCACAGATGAATCTCCCTATGCATTTAATATTTTAAAAATATATATACCTCCTTGTGTCAGGGATACAATTGGTGATACAAAGGTTGATGTTCCGATGCCTTCTTTATCACCAAATTTTCTTATTTCTCCATTTTAATAGCTGAGTCACAACAAACAAATGGTACTTTTTGTGGCTGTAAATATAGTCGTAAAATGATGCTAATGGCGATGTTTTGTTTGTTGGGGGATATATTTATTGTCTGGTTTTATTTCTTAAGTCAGTATTTGTCTCAAACTCAAAGAGGTTAATTTTTTAATACAGTATTTCAGATTCTTGGTTACATACCACAAAGGGACAAAAATGCATTTCAATTATTTTCTGAACATGAGGATAACTTATTCACTGTTTCAACTTGTGCTTATGTCAGGTTAAAAAAGGAAACAGGAATCTATAATCCTTGAAAAAAATTGGAACATAGTTAAATATAAAGCAAACCTCCCTTGGTGAATTTAGGATGTGACAAATACTCTAACCTTGGCCTATATCTGTGCTCTGAAGTCCTGTTATCTTTACATTTTCCTGAGTTAGTTTTTGGCTATGGGTCAAGATGACATGCAGGCCAACATATGAATAATTAACTTCGGAGAAATGGTGAGCTGCGCTCCAGTGTTTGAGTTTTAAGAAGCACACCCAAAATGCAGTTTCAAAGGTACTATTTGAAATAGCCATATAATCATTTTTCAAAACTTGTCCTCTTTCAAAGACATCATTGAATATACTCAATCATAGTGTTATGCCTAACACTAGAGTATGCAATAACTGAAAGTCAAAGAAATATCTCTTCATCAATAATATGAAATGTTTAAGATACTGAAGATATATGGAGTAATAATAATATTTTAATACATTTACTCACAGCCCACGTAACTTTACAAATATAATCTCATTGTTAGATACCTAGGAATGTGTTCCGACATCTCGCCTTTACTGAAAATAAAGAATAGAGACATATCTGGGGAGAGATAGCTAAGGCTATGCGATTCCAAGTCTTTAAAAACAACCAGACAATCCTTAAGCATAGACAAATACAAATACATAGCTACCTAGATACCTCCATATATTCATATACTTTTGTTTAGCTTTTCAGAGAATGTAGATTTGTTGACTCCACAGCAGAGCTAGGCAGAATTGTTGTGGTTTTTATCCCAACCATTTTGGACCAAGCTAATTATGTTTAAATTCACTGATAGGACTGCCAGTGATTTGTGTGTTTATGGAAGAGAATACTTGACAGCATATGTTCAAACCTTAATGTGCCACAGTATAAACACAAACTTTTCTTTCAGAGGCAGAGGGGATGTGAAGCAAACATGGGAAAGGGCAGTATGGCATAATCAAAAGAGCATGGGCTCTGGACTTAGAAAACCTGTATTTGATGTTGTGCTGATTCCTACTAGCTGATTGGCCTGTAATGCCGCATTTACCTCTCACATCTCCCTTCCAAGACTCCAATACACTTCAGAAGTAGCTTATGCAGCAGGCTTTGGCCCTTACTATCTATATAGTAGATGTTCGTTCTTCCATCTTCCCATTTCTTTAAAATATTTCCCATTTTATTTTTTGAGACCTGAAAGAACAATTTTATGCCAGAGGAGTTAGGGGGATGCATGAAATAGATTGGCTAGTTAGTGGGAACCAACCTCTTTTTAGTGTTGATGATACTGATAAAAGCTTATTCAGACAAAGAATGATTCCTCAGTAAAGTATATACCTTAGCAAACAACCAGGAAAACATCTGAAGTTGAAAAGAGAACCTTGAAGTGGAAAGTATGTACTCCTCTTAACAGACCATATCAAGACTCATGTCTAGCCCTAGCTTGTTTGGCTCAGAGGAGAGCATCGGCCTATGAACTAAAGGGTCCTGGGTTTGATTCTAGTCAAGGGTACATGCCTGGATTGCAGGCTCAATCCCCCAGAAGGCAGCTGATCAATGATTCCTACTCATCATTGATGTTTCTATCTCTCTCTCTCTCCCTCTCACTTCCTCTCTGAAATCAATAAAAATGTATTTAAAAATACTGATGTCTATGTAATAATAACGAATTACTAAAAATTCCTGTGAATTTGAATAGTTGACCAGTGTGAAGAAAATTCCAGAACATTGGGTGTCTTGGATTATTTTTATTTAGTCCCAAAATTGTTCTGGTCATTTGGATCTAGAGGAGAATGCCTGAGAGGGCTCGACTGCATGGATGTTCAACTCTTAAGTGTCGCCTGACAGTGTCAGGGCTACCACCACTCAGCAGGGGCCTGCAGGCTAGTTCTAATTGTGCTCCTCTTGTCTTAAACCATCTCCTGAGACTGAGGCTAATTTGTTAAGCAAAGTGATAGTGTCTCTCATCACTGACAAATATTTTATTTCTTCAGACTATTTGACAATATGATAAGCTTTTCCTATGTATAAATGAGCCTGAGAAATAATTATATTTTATGATTGAACTCAGCTGTCCATTCATTTCCAGTTATCTCAAGTTTCATTCCTGGAGGGAGATGAACTTCCTTAGTCCTGGCAACCTAACTACATTTTCCAGATTATATTCAAACATATTTTCTACATTATGCACTTAGCTTAATATTAGGAGCATTATTGTATCTTCCCTCAGCTCTCTAAAAGGAATAGATATCATTTATACATAAGCAAATGTTAAAATGGAGGGAAACTGTTTTAAGCGAGGTTTAGGCTTTTTGTTTATTTGTTTTTAACTTCCTATGCTCAGAAGTACCTGCGTTAAAAAACACTGGCTTATCTAATGATGCTGTCAGGTTCTCATTAATATATTGGGGAGAGTTGGGAGTGAAATTGATTATGGAGAATAATTTTGACAGAAATACTCCTTGTGAAAAAAAATATGGGGAGAAACAAAATTTGTGACCCTAACATTTTTTAGTTCACCTTTTCTTAAAATGAGAATCCTAGGAGATACAAAATGTTGCCATCCAGTTAAGAATAATTCAAAGATGTGCTGATAGTCCTAAGAGGTTTCTGAAGTCGTTAAAATTAATACGGAAGTCTATTCTTTCCCCTATATTTTGTGCTCAGTAGAACATTTTTACTGATGCTATCACTTCTGAGTGTCCAGGTTTATAGCCAATATAGTTGCATTTCTTGCTCTTTATTTTTATTTTAAATTATTTTTATTGTTGAGAATTTTACAGATGTCTCTCATTTCCCCCCATTTACCCCCTCTACCCTGCTCATGCCCCACCCCAGGCCTTTACCACACTATTGTATGTCTGAGTTCATGATCTATGCATATATGCATACAAGTTCCTTGGTTAATCTCTTCCCCTCACCTCTGAGATCTGACAGTCTGTTCCATGCTTCCATGTTTCTGGGCTTATTTTGTTCATCAGTTATTTTATTTGTTAGATTCCACATATAAGTGAGATCGTGGGATAGTTTTCTTTCTCTGATTGGCGTATTTCACTTACTAGCATGATCTCCAGCTCCATTCATGCTGTCTCAAGGGTAAGAAATCTTTCTTTTTTATAGTTTCATATAATTCCATTGTATAATGTACCACAGCTTTTTTATCCACTCATCCACGGATGTGTACTTGGACTGTCTCCAGATCGCAGCTATTGTAAATTGTGCTGCTATGAACATAGGAATGCATATATTCTTTTGAAATGGTGTTTCAGGATTCTTAGGATATATTCCAAGATGTGGGATTTCTGGGTCAAATGGCAGTACCATTTTTAGTTTTTAAGATTTTTTAAAATGTTTTGCACAGTAACTACACTGTTCTGCATTCCCACCAACAGTATACATCCTCACCAGCACTTGTTTGTTGATTTATTGATGGTAGTAGACATTCTGGCAGGTGTGAGGTGTTATCTCATTGTGGTTTTCATTTGTATCCCTCTGATAACTAGAGATGTTGACTATTTTTTCACATGTCTATTGGCCATCTTTAAGTCCTCTTTGGAGAAGTGTCTTTTCAGGTCCTTTGTCTATTTTTAATTGGGTTTTCTGTCTTCCTTTTGTTGAGTTGTATGACTTCTTCATATATTTTGGAAATTAACCCCTTATCAGATATATCACTGGTGAATATGTTCTCCCATACATTGGGTTTCCTTTGCATTTGAGGATGGTTTCTTTTGCTGTGCAGAAGATTTAGGTTTAATGTAGTCCCATTTGTTTATTTTTTTCCTTTGTTTTTCCTGCCCTAGGAGATGTATTGGATAAAATTCTGCTTCATGAGATGTCTGAGATTTTACTGCCTATATTTTCTTCTGGGATTTTTATGGTTTCGAGACTTACTTTGAAGTCTTTTATCCATTTTGAATTTATTCTTGTGTGTGGTGTAAATTGGTGGTCCAGTTTCATTTGTTTTCATGTAACCATCTAATTTTCCCAGCACCATTTACTGAAGAGACTGTCTTTACTCCATTGTATGCTCTTACCTCCTTTGCCAAATATTAATTGACTATGAGATGGAAACTGTTTTAAGCGAGGTTTAGGCTTTTTGTTTATTTGTTTTTAACTTCCTATGCTCAGAAGTACCTGCGTTAAAAAACACTGGCTTATCTAATGATGCTGTCAGGTTCTCATTAATATATTGGGGAGAGTTGGGAGTGAAATTGATTATGGAGAATAATTTTGACAGAAATACTCCTTGTGAAAAAAAATATGGGGAGAAACAAAATTTGTGACCCTAACATTTTTTAGTTCACCTTTTCTTAAAATGAGAATCCTAGGAGATACAAAATGTTGCCATCCAGTTAAGAATAATTCAAAGATGTGCTGATAGTCCTAAGAGGTTTCTGAAGTCGTTAAAATTAATACGGAAGTCTATTCTTTCCCCTATATTTTGTGCTCAGTAGAACATTTTTACTGATGCTATCACTTCTGAGTGTCCAGGTTTATAGCCAATATAGTTGCATTTCTTGCTCTTTATTTTTATTTTAAATTATTTTTATTGTTGAGAATTTTACAGATGTCTCTCATTTCCCCCCATTTACCCCCTCTACCCTGCTCATGCCCCACCCCAGGCCTTTACCACACTATTGTATGTCTGAGTTCATGATCTATGCATATATGCATACAAGTTCCTTGGTTAATCTCTTCCCCTCACCTCTGAGATCTGACAGTCTGTTCCATGCTTCCATGTTTCTGGGCTTATTTTGTTCATCAGTTATTTTATTTGTTAGATTCCACATATAAGTGAGATCGTGGGATAGTTTTCTTTCTCTGATTGGCGTATTTCACTTACTAGCATGATCTCCAGCTCCATTCATGCTGTCTCAAGGGTAAGAAATCTTTCTTTTTTATAGTTTCATATAATTCCATTGTATAATGTACCACAGCTTTTTTATCCACTCATCCACGGATGTGTACTTGGACTGTCTCCAGATCGCAGCTATTGTAAATTGTGCTGCTATGAACATAGGAATGCATATATTCTTTTGAAATGGTGTTTCAGGATTCTTAGGATATATTCCAAGATGTGGGATTTCTGGGTCAAATGGCAGTACCATTTTTAGTTTTTAAGATTTTTTAAAATGTTTTGCACAGTAACTACACTGTTCTGCATTCCCACCAACAGTATACATCCTCACCAGCACTTGTTTGTTGATTTATTGATGGTAGTAGACATTCTGGCAGGTGTGAGGTGTTATCTCATTGTGGTTTTCATTTGTATCCCTCTGATAACTAGAGATGTTGACTATTTTTTCACATGTCTATTGGCCATCTTTAAGTCCTCTTTGGAGAAGTGTCTTTTCAGGTCCTTTGTCTATTTTTAATTGGGTTTTCTGTCTTCCTTTTGTTGAGTTGTATGACTTCTTCATATATTTTGGAAATTAACCCCTTATCAGATATATCACTGGTGAATATGTTCTCCCATACATTGGGTTTCCTTTGCATTTGAGGATGGTTTCTTTTGCTGTGCAGAAGATTTAGGTTTAATGTAGTCCCATTTGTTTATTTTTTTCCTTTGTTTTTCCTGCCCTAGGAGATGTATTGGATAAAATTCTGCTTCATGAGATGTCTGAGATTTTACTGCCTATATTTTCTTCTGGGATTTTTATGGTTTCGAGACTTACTTTGAAGTCTTTTATCCATTTTGAATTTATTCTTGTGTGTGGTGTAAATTGGTGGTCCAGTTTCATTTGTTTTCATGTAACCATCTAATTTTCCCAGCACCATTTACTGAAGAGACTGTCTTTACTCCATTGTATGCTCTTACCTCCTTTGCCAAATATTAATTGACCTTATGAGATGGGTAGATGTCTGGGGTTTCTGTTCTATTCCATTGGCCTATATGCCTGTTCTTATGCCAGTATCAGGATGTTTTTATTGTAATAGCTTTGTAGTATAGTTTGATTTCTTTAAAAAATTGAATTCCTTTGTTATTTTGCATATAATACTGTTGAGAGTTTTACCAATGTCCCCCTTTTTTAACTCTTGGAGAAGTGTCTATTCATAACCATCACATTTTAATCTTTCATTTTAGATATAACATTCTTTCTAATGCTTTTATTATATATGGATAGACACTCATTGTATGTGTCATCTTTGTGTTTTATTGTCAATTGTCATAAATTTTACATGATTTAATATGTTAAACTCTCCTTTCTTGATTTCTGGAGTATTTGAAAATTGGCATTTGTTTCTGATGCAACCATCATTGTACAAAATAATTAAGAGAATCCTTAAGTAATGTAATAAGATGCAGAGGTTCTATTCTGTATAGGAACGTTGAGGATATGAAGTAAGCAGAGATTTGGAATGAATAAAAAGGTTTTATAATTGCAATGATGTCATTGGTGACAATTTTGATATTTTCTTTGTGTTTTAAATTCTTTAGAATTATTTTTATTCTATTTTATTTTAGGGGCAATTCTTTTTTTTTTAAATATATTTTATTGATTTTTTACAGAGAGGAAGGGAGAGAGATAGAGAGTTAGAAACATCGATGAGAGAGAAACATCGATCAGCTGCCTCCTGCACATCTCCTACTGGGGATGTGCCCGCAACCCAGGTACATGCCCTTGACCGGAATCGAACCTGGGACCTTTCAGTCCTCAAGCCGACGCTCTATCCACTGAGCCAAACCGGTTTCGGCTAGGGGCGATTCTTAATGTGAATCATTACCCTGTGCCTACAAATGCGATATTTATTTGATTATAAACATTATATTAAGCATATTAATTGATACACATTGGGTTAAATATAGTGTGGGGTTTAGATTGTGATTGCATTGATCATAAAATCAAACCTGGTGAAAGAATTGACCATTCTGTTTAATTTCAAAAACATTTTGATTCATGTTATCCCTGAATAGAATGTCCCTTTAATAGGGCTGCAATAACCAATTAAAAGGCATTTAAGCTATTGATTGTTTTGAATTTCTAAATTTTTTCTCCTCAATACACAATAAAATTTTTTAAAATTTGTTCCAACATTTGGAACATTTAGAAATATATTTTGGACTTTAGGAATACTGATAACATAGATAATAATGTTTTTCAACAGATAGAATCTGAGAAAAGATATAAACAAGTTTCAGTAGATATTCATTATTTCACATTTCAAATTTGGTCAGTTATAACTGGAAAAATCATAAGTTCTAAACTTTAAAATATTTATTTAGCCTAAAGTTCTCAAATTTTCTAGAATTAAAGAACAAAGAAAAAAATCTTGTTTTTATTTATTCCAGTAATTATTTGTGGGCCTCATCCTTTTATAAATATGGAATAATTGGTGGATAAAACTGGTCATAGCATACAAATCCTCTCTGGGCATAGAAGAAAAAGCATTTTTAAAGAACAAACTTATAATTTGGCAATGCATAAATCTTGATCTTATAGGTGTTCAATTTACAACAGGGTAATGGAAAATGGCTCACTCTGTAATTTTGTTGAGCTTAGTTTTGTCAAAAAGACAGGCTTATGTTTGATTCCTGACAACTAAAGATAGTAGAACCAGGTCCTACTGTTCTTATGTAATCAGGTCATTATGGTGCCTATGGAATTATTTGTCTATTTTATTAGGTAAAAACTAAGTTTTTTAAATTACTCTAAAGCATTGTCTTTTCTTCAAAATAATTTTATTTTTATCAAGTAATATGTATGCAGGTTTAAGTGGTAAATAGTACCACACATGTCATAACGAAACAGATTTGTACTCTGTTCCCCTCTACCCCTATATTGCTCACCCCAGGATCAACTAATTTTATCCCAGACTCTCCTGGAAGTTTCTGTGCAGTTCTTAAATTTTCAATATTAGACATTATTTTTAGATGTACTCACATGAAAAAGGAGAATTTAACCTCCTTACACTTGCACATCTCTAGACAACCTCTCCAAGCTCATTTTCCTTCACCCAAATCTCCTAGTGCTTTGGTACCACAAGATTTAATTTACAATATTCTAACTATGTCAGCATATTTCCCATATAAATCCCATGGTTTTATGATTACTGTTTTTTAATTTATTTCACAACTCTTTGTAAGCCTGGAGTTATAAAAAATGTGCTCAGTTTTTGTTTGGCTTAGTTTGCAATGAACATTTCATTCCTAACTTTAATCATTTCCTTTTTGTCCTATATCTTTCTCCTCTTTCTTCCAGTTGGATCCAATTACTCATTAAGCCTACTGAATTTCAGGAGACTGGGACTTTGTGTCATCAGAATCTAGTAAATCCTTTTATTTTTCCTCTTTCTTGAATGTCCTTCTTTAGTAGTTTACTAAGAAAGCCTGTTCAGGAATTAAACATTCCGTGATGTTACCTAACTGACAGGTCTTTATTCTACTTTCAACCTGAGTATAGACTTCAGTAGAAATCTGTAGCCTAAATATAGACTCTCAGGTGAAAATAATTTTCCCTTAGAATTCTGAGATAGTTTTTCTATTGTCTCCAAGGTGTTTGTTGCTATTCCCAAATTTAATACTTAATGATTTCTGATTTTTATACCTTGTATGAAAACTGTTCGCTGCCCCCACCAATGCCCTTAGATAGTACAGAGTAATTTCTTAGCCATTTTGTTGTTTTATATTATTGTCACTTGATTTATAACTGCTATTATTACTGTTATTCATTGTGTTTAACACTTGTTGATGACTTTGAAACTTCAGTATTACATCTTCAGTTCTGGCAAATTTTATTTCTTTGTTAATTATATGACTTCTCTTTATTTATTCTTCCTATATTTCAGTTAGCATTTGCTTTGCAGCAGACTGCCCCAAACTTAGAAGCTTACAGCAGTGCTTATTTGCGTGTTTTTTTTTTTTATCGCCTCTCTTACTGTGGCTCTCTGACTTGATGTGGCTTGGCTGGGCTTCTCTGCTTTACACTTCAGGTATGTGAGTCAGCTGGAGCGGCTGCTCCGTGTGTTCCTCAGAGCAGTGGGCTAGCCAGGTGTGTTCTCCACATGGCAGGGCACATGTACAATAGGCTCAGAATTAACACACTGTCATTTCCCTCCTTATGACATTGCCAGTACTCTGCCTATTGCAAGTGTGGGCATGTAGAGGACAGGAAAGAATTGGAGTCAATCATGTAATGAGCCACACTGGAAATCCTGTTCACTGAATCTTATATCTCCTGCTTGATTACATTTATATCCTCCCCCCTTTATATTCATTTATGCTACATTTGGAAGACTCTCTTTGATGGTCTCTTTTAACCCTTCAATTGATTTTTTTCATCATTTAAAAAATATGTTTTTATCAATTTCAGTGAGAGGCAGGGAGAGGGAGCGAGATATAGAAACATAAATGATGAGAGAGAATCATCCATCAGCTGCCTCCTGCACAACCCTTATTGGGGAGTGAGCCCACAATCCTGACATGATGCTCAACCACTGGGCCACACTAGCTGGGCATTTTTCATCATTTAAAAAATTCTTAAGAACAGTGCTTTGTTGTTTTAATTTTGTAGCACAGTATTTTTATTTCACGAAATAAATTATTTTGTCTTTACAAGAATGTTAATTGAAAATATCCTTGCCTATAATACAAATATATATATATATATATATATACCTTTTTTTAGATACTCTTTTGCTCCTGAACATGACATTTTTGCAGATATTTTTCCCTTTTGGTGTAGTGGTTTTGTCTCTGTCTTTTATGTTAAAGGTCTTCTCAAGTATCTGGTGATCCTTATTAATTAATTCATATTTAAGACTAATACATGAAAAAGTTAATGGAAACTCTACATGTAGGTATGGTGGCAAACTGGTGGGCTTCTGGCAGAGATGAATATTCAATATCAAGTTTGCAGGTAAAGGCCTGAGTAACTTGTCCTGCATCTCATGGGTATACAAGCAAGTTATAGCTGATTTACATTTTATTTCTGGAAATAGAAAGGAATTGAATGGTATTTTTTTCTACTGGGAATTTTTTTTTATCACTTTTACTCACTATAATTTAGGTAATTCTCCAGGGATACAGAATAGAAGCAAGAAAATTAAGGTGTTCAGATACCAATCCAGAAATTTAAACAGACTTTTCTGCCTCATTAAGCAAGCATTGATGGCAGAAAAGCAGGGAAAAAACAAGCCATTGACACTGACATTTCCATATTCACCATTTCCATACTTCTCAAACTCAGTCCAATAGACATGATTGGGACTTTAATTCCTTTCCCACCCCATTTTTTTGACAGCTTCATTCATATTTAATATTTATGTTGATTTTTTTTCACTCTCATCTCTCTTCTATCTCCATTAAATGCTACTTACTCTTGCCTATAATACAAATATAGAATAGTTTATATTTTAAACATTGTTAGCTTAGCTTCTAGCTTTCCTCTTCATTAGTCATAGTACAGATATGTGCTTAAACATTATTTGGCACAGTTATGGATGTTTTTCAGTGTTTTCAACTAAATTCCCAGCTGATTTATTATTCAATAGTTTGTCATTTTTAAACAAACTGATAGAGAAGTCTGACCGTTGTAATGTTTAAAGCTCCAGTCAAATGAGAGATAGGAATTATGGAGAGTACTGCAGAACACTTCCCTTTCTGCCACTACAGCAGTGCTGAATTTATATTGTGGCAAGGGATTGTAAATTCCAATAAACTTTGCCAATTTCTATGTTAAGATTATAACCAAAAGTGTTTTATTTGTTTGTTACATGAATTAAATCAATTAATAATGACTGTTTTTATTTCTTTTTTAGTATGATGAGTACCTGTATGCAATGACTGGTTCTAGATTTACCTTCCACATTCCTAAACATGGCTAATTTTAGATTAACAGGCTATCACTATGAATAAGTAAATTTTAGGAAGCAGGTGACTTTTATTGATTAATAGCTATGTGTGTGTGTGTGTGTGTGTGTGTGTGTGTGTGCGCGCGCGCGCGCGCTTATAAAATAGTAAAAGGCTTTAAAACTACCATTCTCTATTTATCCTTGGTTTTCTCTGTATATTCCAGATTTCATATTGCAATACAAATGTCTTCTATTCCTCTGCTCTGGAGAGTTAATTCCATTCTTCTGCTTTTTAATAGTGGGAAAAAGTGATGTGATTATCATTATACTTGTAATGATTCCAAAATATTGTCAAATTAACTTTTTTGTTTTTTATTTTTGACATTTTAATATATGTAAAAGTGGAAAAAATAGTACAATTTACAGATATTGGTTTTAACTGTCATTAACATTTACCATATTTTCATAATCATGTAGATAAATACATAAATGGATATATTTTGGCTGCATTAATGAAAAGTTCCAGAGACGTGATATTTGAGTCATAGTTACAAAGGCTTTCCTTATTCACAGATGATAAAGATGATAAAAATAAATTTACCACAAATAAATACATGCTATCAAGTTTTTAAAAACTATTCTTAAAAGACTGATTTTCACTTACTGGATTTTTTATTCACTTAAATTTATTTCCGGACTCCCAGTTAAATTCCATAGTATATTTGCTTTTCAACCGATATCTCTATATTTTAATTGAAGTGGAAGAGAAAGCTATCCTTGATTTCTCCAGTTTTCTTCTTTTTGAAAACACTTTTCCCTGCCTTTTGTGATTATTTTCAGCATAAACTTTATAATCAAATTGTCTAGCTTCAGAAAATAATAAATATAACAGTATTCATACACATGAGCACCTGCACAAAATAAGCTTGTTGAAATTGGTGTTAATTACTTAAAAACAATAACCTTAGAGAAAACTAGAGTCTTTGTGATGTTTTATAGTCTTCTGTAGAAATGTTTAATGTCATATCATTTGTTGAAATCTATTGTTATCATTTAGGACTTTAATTTTTCTGTATAGAGATCCCTCTAAGTCTGGCATACTTCAAAAGATTTTTTTTCCTGGTAATTTTTTCTGCTGCCATTTATAAATTGAATTTCTCCTTCCATTATATTATCTGTCTTTTTATGTATGATAGCTTTTGACTTTTGTATGTTAACTTATTAGCCTGCTACTATACTGAAATATTTTATTTCCCAAAATAGTTTTCTATTTGATTTTTTCAAAATTTTATTTATTAAATTATCTGCAAATAACATTATCTTTACCTTTTGCTATCCATTTTTCTATTCTTAGTGGGTTTTTTTTCTTTTAAGATTGAATTCAATAATACCCCAAAAGTAATTAAAAGTTGTAGAGATTATGAATTTACTTAATCATTGCTTTTGTGCTGGCTTTAGATGTCATGTTGATTTAGGGGTTAAAACATATTATTTCAAGTTTTGAAATCACACTTTCTATTTTATTAAATTGTTATCCAGAAATAAATTTTAGAGCCATTTCAGTAACTCAAGGAAATAAACATATGGCTAGATAGGATTTTTCTATATTTCATAAAAGTATTAATGGATTTCCTAATATTGAACCATTCATAACTATCCTAGAATAAATCTTTAATCATGGTGATGTGTTTATTTTTAATCTGCTGATAGATACACTGTTCTTTTTAACATATGAAGTTTCTGGATCGGTATTGCTCTCAAATCCTCTTTTTCTTGCCATTTTTATCAAGATTAGATACTATATTAGTTTCCTATGCCTGATATAACACGTCACCACGAAGTTAGTGACTTAAAACAATAGACACTTATTTTCTCACAGGCCTGGAGACCAGAATTCCAAAATCAGGCTGTCAGCAGAGCCACAATCCCTCAGACCCCGAGATTATCTGTTCTTTGCCTTTCCCAGCTCTGGTGACTATCAGCATTCCTTCACTTGTGGCTGCCTCTCTTCCTCTCTTCACATCTCCTGTGTATGCATCTAATGTTCTTATACCTATCCTTTACCCAAACACTTGAATGGCATTTAAAGTCTACCTGAATGTTCGCCAATAATTTCATCTCAAAAATTTTAATGTAACTACTTCTGCAAAAAAACAACCTTTTCCAAATAAGTTATCAGTTCAGGTTCTAGGATTGGGACATTGACATACCTCTTTTGAACTGCATTCCGCCTACTATAGGTACCACTGTTATTTTTATTGTTTGTGTACAATAAACATTTTTTTTAATACATTCCATCTTTTACAGAGAGGAAGGGAGAGAGATAGAGAGTTAGAAACATCGATGAGAGAGAAACATCGATCAGCTGCCTCCCGCACATCTTCCACTGGGGATGTGCCCGCAACCCAGGTACATGCCCTTGACCGGAATCGAACCTGGGACCTTTCAGTCCGCAGGCCGACGCTCTATACGGTTTTGGCAGAACAATAAACATTTTAAAAGCCATAGTAAGCTTATTTGTATTTTTTTTAAAAAAAATACGTTTTTATTGATTTCAGAAAGAGTAAGGGAGAGATAGAAACATTAGTGATGAGAGAGAAGCATTAAGCCGCTGCCTCCTGCACACCCCACTCTGGGTATGGGGACCACAACCCGGGCATGTGACCTGATTGGGAACTGAACTCTGACCTCCTTGTTCATGGTCCAGTGCTCAACCACTGAGCAACACTGCTGGGCAGCTTATCTGGTTTTTTGAAGTTGTAGTAGAATTTCCTCATGAAAATATAGGAGGCTGGGCTTTCTTTGAATGTGTGTAGGGTAAGGTCTTAGATAAACTCCAATACTTTTACCAAGAACATTGGAATTTAAAATTTCTCTTTCTACTGAATTCACTTTTAGTGAATTCTGTTTTCTGAGAAAACTAGTCAGTTTAATTAGGCATCTCCATTTCTCTCTTCCTTAGAATCTTTCCACCCTTTCTTCCTCCTTTACTCCCTCCCTCCCTTCCTTTGTCCCCTCTTCCCCCCCTCCCCCTGCTTTTTTGCTCCCTACCATCCACTCTTTCATCCTTCCTTGCTTTTGGTCTTTCTAAATTTGTCTTTTTAAATTTTCAGTATATCAGTACTTATTTCTCTGTCTTCTTTTTGTTGTATTTCTAACTTCACCTCTTTAAATTTCACATTTTTCAAAGAGAACAGCATATTTAATTAAAAGTTTTATTTTTAATTAAAATATGTTATTTCTGCTCATATCTTTATTTTTTCTTCTCATTCAACTGATTTACTTTACTGTTTATTTTCTAAAACTTGATTTAGGTGTTCAATGAAATATTCAAAAGGACTACCTTATTAATTATGTTTCTGGGCTCCTCTATAGCCTTATGTAATTTTTATCCACTTTTTTTTTCACTGCAAGCGGTGTATAAAATTTTCCTATGATCAGTACATTTCTGTTGGCTTCTCCTTTTTATCCCTTATAATTGTTTTACTTTATTAAGAATGCTGTTCATTGATGTGTAATTTGGTGTCCGACTTTGTTTTACTTTATTCTTTGATGAGAATTCTAACCTGTCAGCTCTTTGTATCACCACCCTAATTTTGATCACATTTGTCTATTCATTTATTTTTAACCATTCTAATTGTAAACAAAATATCCCTTTTATACAAGTAGAATTGAATTTTGTTCTTTATGTTAAAAAGAAAACACTGCTTTATTTTTACTAGGCTAGCTAAGCCTATTTGCATTTATCAGTTCAACTGATTTTTTTTGTCTGTTTTTCAGTAAGTATTTTATGTTAATACTAGATGCCCTGTGCACGAAATTCATGCAGGGGGGGGTGGTCCCTCAGCGCCGCCTGCACCCTCTCCAATCTGGAACCCCGACTGCAGTCAGACATCCCTCTCACAATCCAGGTCTGCTGGCTCCCAACCTCTCGCCTGCCTGCCTGCCTGCCTGCCTAATTGCCCCTAACTGCTTCTGACTGCCAGCCTGGTCACCCCGTAACCACACCCTGCCAGCCTGATCGACGCCTAACTGCTTCCCTGCCATCCTGATTGCCCCTAACTGCCCTCCCCTGCAAGCCTGGTCACCCCTAACGACCCTCCCCTGCTGGCTTGGTCACCCCCAACTGCCATCCCCTGCTGGCCTGGTCACCCCTAACTGCCCTCCCCTACCTGTCTGATTGCACCTAACTGCCATCCCCTACCGGCCTGGTCACCCCCAACTGCCCTCCCCTGCTGGCCTGATTGCCCATAACTGCCCTCCCCTGCCAGCCTGGTCACCCCTCACTCCCCTCCCCTGCTGGCCTGGTCGCCCCTAACTGCCCTCCCCTACTGGCCTGGTCACCCGCAACTGCCCTCCCCTGCCGGCCCAGTCACCCATAACTGCCCTCCCCTGCAGGGCTGGTCCCCCCCAACTGCCCTCCCCTGCAGGCCTGGTCCCCTCCAACTGCCCTCCCCTGCAGTCCTGGTCCCCCCCAACTTCCCTCTCCTACAGGCCTGGTCGCCCCCAACTTCCCTCCCCTGCAGGTCTGATCACCCACAACTGCTGTCCCCTGCTGGCCATCTTGTGGTGGCCATCTTTGACCACATGGGGGTGGCCATCTTGTGTGTTGGAATGATGGTCGATTTGCAAATTACCTCTTTATTATATAGGATACATGTCCTATTCTGTATACCTTGTATCATTAACTGTATTTTCTATTTTGATTTCAATATTAAATTTGAGAGTTTAATTTAGATTTTTGCCTTAAGAAGGTCTGTTTTATTCTAATGATTACCTTTATGCCAAAACCTCTATATGGCATCCTATTCTCCTTTTATGTCATATCTGCTACCCATCAGCTTTAAATGAGATTCTGGACTTCTATGTGTTACCTATCATGTAACCACTGAGCCGTTTTTGTTTTCCTCTTACTTTCTCCTTCCTCCACCTTTTCCTAATACATATTGACTCTTAGCCCAAACTTTATTTTGTTTTAAATATTTAGCTAAATGTAATCGATTTTTTCCTGATTATGTTTCCCCAATCATCTTCTATAGAATAAGGATCATTCTCTAGTAGAATCTATAGGATGTCTCTTGGTCACAATATACATTGACTGGCGGCATATTTAAAAGTATATTTCTGTAGCTTGGGTGAATATATACTCGTCTGATATCTCTTTCATTGGATTTCTTCTTGTTACCCCACTGCTGTGATATCCTGGAAGATGCTGTCCAGAATTCTGATAATATGCCATTTTCTTTCCCTTGAGTGGGGCTTGGTATTTTTTTGCTTGGAGATTCTTATATTTTGATTGGCCAAGGTAATTCTTCCCAGGCCTGTGGTAGAAGCTTTTATTATGTAGATTCAAGCCACTACCTCTCTCAAGGAAGGTTTTTTTGAGTTATTGCTTTTAACATTAATTTTTCTTTTATTGGCAGGCTTCATTATCTTTTTGTTCTGTGATCATTTTAAACCTGTAACTTTGTCTCTATTTTTTGGCCCTTTCTCTTTCTGTATTCAATGTCCATTACTGCACTCTTACTTATATCTATTTGTTCTTAGGCATCTTCCATTTTTCCTGTACTCTGTTACCTATATTTTACCTCTCCTATTGTAGGCTTACTTGTTGAAAATAAGACTGTAGTGCCCCAAACCAGTTTTAAGTAGAGAAGCCGTATAGCCTCAGAGGCCAACCCCAAAACACTGCCACCCAGAGGCTGAGCCACAAACTGACTCTTAGGTGAACACAAATTAAGGCAGTCTGGATCACAAATACGGCCTGCTTTAAAATCAGGACTGTGATTTACAACACGGAGGAACAGTGTATCACAGGGAAATTCAACACTCTCCTAAATACCTGGCAGGACTAAGCAGATCCAAGCAACAGCAGCCTCCTGATCACCACACCCTCTGTCTGAGGAACAGCAGCTGTACGTGAAGCCTCCCCCCACCAGCCAGAAGAGCCACCACAGCTGTGAACAACACCCACCAGAGGAGCTGCTGCCAACTGAGGAGCAGCTGCTACCGCAACCACCCAAGGAGCAACCACAGCCCAAGGAGCCACTGCCACCCAGGGAGCAGCCACTGAACGACTCAACATCTAGATATGTCAGTGAGATCAAACATGGGTAGGCAAAGAAACCCCCAAAGGAAAGAAAAGGAGGACTCGCCAGAAAAGCAGCTAAGTGAGACAGAGGCATGCAACATGACAGAAAAAGAATTCAGAATAAGGGTCCTAGCGTGCATAAACCGGATGGAGGAAAAAATCAACTACTTATGCAAGAAGCAAGAAGAAACAGATGAAAAAATCAATAACTTATGCAAGACCCAAGAAGAAATGAAGAGCGATATAGCTGCAATAAAAAACACCATTGAAAGCATCAACAGTAGACTAGGAGAAGCGGAGGACCGAATTAGTGAATTAGAAGACAAGGAAGCAAAACACACCCAAACTGTACTGCAATTGGAGAAAAAAATTAAAAGACAGGAGGAGAGCCTAAGGGAGCTTTGGGACAACATGAAACGAAACAACATACGAATAATAGGGGTGCCAGAACAACAGAAAGATGAACAAGGATTAGAAAACCTACTCGAAGAAATAATATCAGAAAACTTCCCTGAGGTGGGGAAGAAAAAAGTCACACAAGCACAGAGAGTCCCAAACAAGGTGAACCCGAAAAGACCCACACCAAGACACATCATAATTACCATGGCAAATGTTCAGGACAAAGAGAGAATCTTACAGGCTGCAAGAGAGAGACGGAAAGTTACATACAAGGGATCTCCCATTAGATTATCAAATGATTTCTCAACAGAAACACATCAGGCCAGAAAAGAATGGACGGAAATTTACAAAGTGATGCAAAGCAAAGGACTGAACCCAAGAATACTCTATCCAGCAAGGCTATCATTCAAAATTGAAGGGGAAATAAGAAGCTTCACAGACAAAAAAAGGCTAAGGGAGTTTATCACCACCAAGCCAGCAATGCAAGAAATGCTAAAGGGACTGGTGTAAAAAGAAGAAATAAAAAGCTCAGAAAGAAAACAGCCACACAAAAAAAGAAATGGCTACAAACAAGTACCTTTCAATAATAACTTTAAACGTAAACGGACTAAATGCTCCAACCAAAAGACATCGAGTGGCTGAATGGATAAAAAAACATGACCCATACATCTGCTGTCTACAAGAGACCCACCTCATTAGAAGGGACTCACACAGACTGAAAGTGAAGGGATGGAAAAATATCTTTCAGGCAAATGGAAAGGAAAAGAAAGCTGGGGTAGCAATACTTATATCAGACAAAATAGACCTCAAAGTGAAGGCCATAACAAGAGATAAGGAAGGCCACTTCATAATACTAAAGGGATCAATACAACAAGAAGATATAACCCTGGTAAACATATATGCACCCAATGCAGGAGCACCCAAATACATAAAAAAACTCCTGGAAGATATCAAAGGAGAGATCGACAACAATACAATCATAGTAGGGGACTTTAATACACCACTGACATCACTGGATAAGTCCTCTAGACAAACAATCAGCAAAGAAACAGCAATCCTAAATGACTCACTAGATCAGATGGACTTAATAGACATCTTCAGAACACTTCACCCCAAAGCCATGGAATATACATTCCTCTCAGGTGCTCATGGGACATATTCAAAAATAGACCACATATTGGGTCACAAGCAAAGTCTCCACAAATTCAAGAAGATTGAAATCATAAAAAGCTTCTTCTCAGACCACGATGGCATAATGTTAGAAATAAACTACAATAAAAACAACCCAAAATACTCAAACACTTGGAAGCTGAATAGCATGTTATTAAATATTGATTGGGTTACCAATGACATCAAAGAAGAAATTAAAAACATCCTGGACACTAATGACAATGAAAACACAACAATCCAAAACCTATGGGACACAATGAAAGCAGTCCTGAGAGGGAAGTTTATAGCTCTACAGGCCTATCTCAAAAAACAAGAAAAAATGGTAGTAAATCATCTAACTCTACAACTCAAAGAATTAGAAAGAGAGCAACAAGAAAACCCCAGAGTGAGCAGAAGGAAGGAGATAATAAAGATTAGAGCAGAAATAAATGACATAGAGACCAAAAAAACAATACAGAAAATCAATGAAACCAAGAGCTGGTTCTTTGAAAGGATAAACAAGATTGACAAACCTCTAGCCAGGCTCACCAAGAAGCAAAGAGAGAGGACCCAAATAAACCAAATCAGAAACGATAGAGGCGAAATAACAACAGACCCCACAGAAATACAAATGATTGTTAAACAATACTACGGACAACTCTACTCCAACAAACTAGACAACCTGGAGGAAATGGACAAATTCCTAGGAAAGTACAACATTCCAAAACTCAATCAGGAAGAATCTAAAAACCTCAATAGGCCAATAACTATGGAAGAAATTGAAGCAGTCATCAAAAAGCTCCCAGCAAACAAAAGCCCAGGACCAGATGGCTTCTCAGGGGAGTTTTACCAAACTTTCAAGGAAGAACTAAAACCTATCCTCCTCAGACTACTACAAAAAATTCAGGAGGAAGGAACACTTCCAAGCTCATTCTATGAAGCCAGCATCACCCTAATACCAAAACCAGGTAAAGACAACACAATGAAAGAGAATTACAGGCCAATATCCCTCATGAACATAGATGCCAAAATCCTCAACAAAATCTTAGCAAATCGGATCCAACAGTACATCAGAAAGATCATACACCATGACCAAGTAGGATTTATCCCAGGAATGCAAGGATGGTACAACATCCGTAAATCAATAAACGTAATACATCACATAAACAAATTGAAAGAAAAAAACCACATGGTCATATCAATTGATGCAGAAAAAGCATTCGACAAAATCCAACACCCATTTTTGATAAAAACTCTCAGCAAGGTGGGAATAGAAGGATCATACCTCAACATAATAAAAGCCATATATGACAGGCCCACAGCCAACATCATACTCAATGGACAAAAACTAACACCATTTCCCCTAAGAACAGGAACAAGACAAGGATGCCCACTCTCACCACTCCTGTTCAACATAGTACTGGAAGTATTAGCCATTGCAATTAGACAAGAAGAAGAAATAAAAGGCATCCAAATTGGAAAAGAGGAAGTAAAACTGTCCTTATTTGCAGACGACATGATATTATACATACAAAACCCTAGAGACTCCATCAAAAAACTACTAGACTTAATACATGAATTTGGCAATGTAGCAGGATACAAAATTAACCCCAAGAAATCTGAGGCATTTCTATACACCAATAGTGAACTTTCAGAAAGAGAGATTATAAAAACAATCCCATTTACCATCGCACCAAAAAAATTAAGATACCTAGGAATAAACTTAACTAAAGAGGTAAAAGACCTCTACTCAGAAAACTACAGGACATTGAAAAAAGAGATAGAGGAAGACATAAAGAGATGGAAGAACATACCATGTTCTTGGATTGGTAGAATCAACATCATTAAAATGTCCATACTACCCAAAGCAATCTATAAATTCAACGCACTTCCCATTAAAATACCAATGGCCTACTTCAAAGATCTAGAACGAACTCTCCAAAAATTCATCTGGAATAAAAAAAGACCCCGAATAGCTGCAGCGATCCTGAGAAAGAACAAAGTAGGTGGGATCTCAATGCCAGATATCAAGCTGTATTACAAAGCCACTGTTCTCAAAACTGCCTGGTACTGGCACAAGAACAGACATATAGATCAGTGGAATAGAATAGAGAGTCCAGAAATTAGCCCGAACCAATATGCTCAATTAATATTTGACAAAGGAGGCAAGAACATACAATGGAGCCAAGATAGTCTCTTCAATAAATGGTGTTGGGAAAATTGGACAGATATATGCAAGAAAATGAAACTAGACCACCAACTTACACCATACACAAGAATAAACTCAAAATGGATAAAGGACTTAAATGTACGACAGGAAACCATAAAAATTCTAGAAGAATCCAAAGGCAACAAAATCTCAGACATATGCCAAAGCAATTTCTTCACTGATACAGCTCCTAGGGCAGTTGAAACTAAAGAGAAAATGAACAAATGGGACTACATCAAAATAAAAAGCTTCTGCACAGCAAAAGAAACCATCAACAAAACAACAAGAAAACCCACTGCGTGGGAAAACATATTTGCCAACGTCATATCTGATAAGGGCCTAATCTCCAAAATTTATAGGGAACTCATACAACTTAACAAAAAGAAGATAAACAATCCAATCAAAAAATGGGCAAAGGATCTAAATAGACACCTTTCAAAAGAGGACATTCAGAAAGCCAAGAGACATATGAAAACATGCTCAAAGTCACTAATCATCCGAGAGATGCAAATCAAAACAACAATGAGGTACCATCTCACACCTGTCAGAATGGCTATCATCAACAAATCAACAAACGACAAGTGCTGGAGAGGATGTGGAGAAAAAGGAACACTTGTGCACTGCTGGTGGGAATGCAGACTGGTGCAGCCACTATGGAAGACAGTATGGAGTTTCCTCAAAAAACTGGAAATGGAACTCCCATTTGACCCTGTGATCCCACTTCTAGGAATATATCCCAAGAAACCAGAAACACCAATCAGAAAGGATATGTGCACCCATATGTTCATAGCAGCACAATTCACCATAGCTAAGATCTGGAAACAGCCTAAGTGCCCATCAGTAGATGAATGGATTAGAAAACTGTGGTACATCTACACGATGGAATACTATGCTGCTGTAAAAAAGAAGGAACTCTTACCATTTGCAACAGCATGGATGGAACTGGAGAGCATTATGCTAAGTGAAATAAGCCAGTCAATGAAGGAAAAATACCACATGATCTCACTCATTCATGGATAATAAAGACCATTACAAACTTTTGAACAATAATAGATACAGAGGCAGAGCTGCCTCAAACTGATTGTCAAACTGCAGTGGGAAGGCCAGAGAGGGTTGGGGGGCAGAAGGGAGGGGGGTAAGAGATCAACCGAAGGACTTGTATTCATGCATATAAGCATAACCAATGGACATAAGACACTGCGGGGTAGGGGAGGCCAGGGGATTGTCAAGGGCGGGGGAAAAAAGGACACATATGTAATACACTTTGTAATACTTTAAGCAATAAAAAAATTTAAAAAAAAAGACTGTAGTAATTATCTCAAATCATTTTAACCAGTGCCATGGGGACAAAAATATTTTACTTTAACAATTATACTTCAGGCCAATTAGCAGACTCATATCATCAAGGTATGACACAATGCAGATAATAAGCTGGTTGTTGATATTCCCATTTTAACTTCTTTCTTTTTGATTAAAACTTTCTCTATTTCTATATACTTTATTTTTAATGCTTTATAATCTAGAGGAAAATATATTTTCTCACCAAGATTACTGTTAACAGTTGCAACAAGCTTAGCTGGCACAGCAAAATACTATTTAATGAGCATTTAGGTACTTGTGTATGTGTGTTTGCAATTCAATTTTTTTTTCTTAATATAATTGCTTCGAGATTAAAAAAATAATTTGGCCTATTTATCTTCTGTTTTCCTATAGTACTTCTAGTTATGCTTGATTCTATTTTTGTCCTCTTTATGTATATTTGTATTAATGGCTCAGCTATAGCAGGAAATATTATGGGGGAGGACATAGATGACATGCTTCTTAGTTTGGTTCTTGGTTCTGTTACTACCTCTTTATAAATGGTGCTGTTTGTCTTCCTCTAAACCTTTAATACGTGTATCAATAGACCCTTTATTTGTATGTTACCCTACATCATCCAGAAGAGACAGCACCATCCAAGATGCCTCCTTCCCAAACTGTCTTCTCGAGCCAATAGACTTTCCTACTCACTTTCCAAGCCTTTCAGCTTCCTAGTAATTATTTAACTTCCTAGTATCTATTATTCTGAAACTCCAGAACTCACATGTGCTGTTAGTATTTCCTACTAAAGTATGGGAATAATCTACTGGGTGTAAAGCCTATCTTTATGTACAGGTTGTTGTTGTTGCTGTTTTAATCCTCACCTAAGGATCTATTTTTATAGATTTTTTGAGAGAGAGAGGAGAGAGAGAGAGAGCAAGGAGAGAGGAGAGTGAGGAAGGGAAAAAGGGAGAGAGGGGCAGAGAGAAGTAGGGAGGTGGGGGGAGAGAGACAGTGAGAGGGAAACATTTGATGTGAGAGAGAAACATCAATCTATTGGTTGCCTCCCCTGTGCTCCCAACCAGGGACTGAACCCGCAACTAGGTATGTGCCCTGACCAGGAATTGAAATCACAACCCTTTGGTGCATGGGAAGATGGTCCAACCAACTGTGCCTCCCTGCCAGGGCTCTTCTCTCTTTATTAATGTAAACATGTCTAATTTCTCTGCTAATAAATTATCTGTATTTTAATGAATTTTTTGAATTCCAAACTTTACAAATTTTGTACCCTTTTAATTTACTCCCGTCTTTAGTTTTAGATGACCCTGGTTAAATGGTTTTCCTCTTTCCTTCTAGCCTTAATTTCTTCATTCATTTTAAAAATTTAACTGAGAGAATACTTCCAGAGTAGAAGGATGTAGGTAGTAAAGCAGTGAGGCACAACATCACTGGTCTGTGCTTTGTGCTTTAGGGAATAAAGGAGCACAAAGCACAATGCATTATTCCATAGATAAGGTCAGGTATGTGATTAACGTTTAGCCTACGTTTGGATAGGTAGATGCTTACATAAATATAAGCACAATAATTAGCAGTGATATCTTTACTCTCATTGTCAAATCTAATACCTGTTCAAAAGTAGATAATTCTCTTATATATAAGTCATGAATGCTACCCTACAAGTGTTACTCTTTCAAATAAATCATGAGCATTTTGACTTTATTCCAAAGATATTATTATTTTTAAGTTTATTGGTATTCTTAAGACACTATTATAAGGTGCAGTTACAGGAATCAAGTCAGTAAATAAGTGTGAAAACGGATGTATACATTTGTTTAATAATATGCTTTTTAGTAACCATAAGCAGATAGTTAATGTAGGTTATACATTGCATTTGTGCAGAATATAATTATAGACCTATGAATCTAAATATAAAAATGGTCAACCAAACATTTAGTATAATGGGTTTTAAAATCAGAAGAACAAAATTGGAAGATTTCAAATACCTGAAATATGACAAGAATGCTCAATGTTGATAATCATCAGAGACATGTAAATTAAAACCGTGATGACATGTCACCTCATTCCTGCCAGAATGGCTACCATCAACAAATTGACAAATAAGTGCTGGAGAGGATGTGGAGAAAAGGGAGCCTTAGTGCACTATTGGTGAAAATGCAGATGGGTGGAAAACAGTGTGGGGGTTTTTTCAAAAAATTAAAATGGAACTGCCTTTTGACCCAGTGATCTCACTTCAGGGAATGTATCCTAAAGATCCTGAAACACCAGTCAGAAAGAATATATGCACTCGTATGTTCACAGCAGTATTATTTCAATAGCCAACATCTGGAAGCAGCCCAACTGCCCATCAGGAGATGAGTGGGTAAAAATGCTGTGGTACATTTACATAATGGAACACGACGTGGCTGTGAAAACGAAGAAACTCTTACCTTTTGTGACAGCATGGCTGGGTCTGGAGTTTTTATGCTAAGTGAAACAAGCCAGTCAAAGATAGACAAATAATATTTGATCTCACTTATATGTGAGATCTAATGAACAAAAGAAATGCACAAAATAGAAACAGGCATAGATACATGCAACAGACCAACAATTGTGTGTGTGTGTGTGTGTGGCAGGGGCGTGGGGTGGGGGGGAGTTGAATAAAGAAGATGAAGGGTTTATCCAAAAAAAGTGTGTGTGTGTGTGTGTGTGTGTGTGTGTGTTACTGATACAAATAACAATAGTGGATAGTGGTTGGGTTCAGATATGAAAAAAAATCACACCAAAGTTGTCAACTGAGGATGTGGACTCAGACCAGCTTGGACTTCATCTGTCCCATTATCTCTTAGCCTTTGTTTTCTCCACTGTAAGGAGTAGAAGGAATCAAATGATACCTTCCTCACAGGTAACTGAAATAGTTAAATTGCCACCTTTTCTCATAATAAGCACTCAATAAATGGTAACAATTCTGATGCTTAAAAAACTTAGTAGATAGACCCATTTGTGAACACAGATTTCTACCACTCCAGGAATCCTATCATGTCCAATTCAAAATAGAAAAGTTGCGCCATGTTTTTTTAACTGAGTTTTATTTTTAAAAAAATTATATGCTATTCCTTTATAGTGTCATTTGATTTGTGTGTTACTGGAGGAATTAATGGGCCAGATTTCCCTATTGTTAGTGGGTTCTTGGGGTTCTGCTGTAATAAGTATTTTCAAAAGCCCACACAGGAGAATGAGATGTGGTAGAAGACATTATTTGCATGGAGTTACATTTCTCAGGCTGCAAAGTCTCATGCCCCCTTTACTGAGTCGTGGAAAAGGTGCAGCTAGTGGTTCAGCAAAGCCAAAAGGTGGGCCTGTGTCCAGAGTTTCTGTTCATGTTGCAGCTGGGTCTAGTTCAGCATCAGTTAATTAAAGTCCATTGGTCTATTGTGCGGGTCTCACATGTCTGTGAGACACATGTGTGAATGAAGGGGAGCATGCCCTACAGGAGCATAGGCCAATAGGAGAGGCAAGAGTCCAAGGAATAAAACCAAAACATTGTCCTTTTTTTTATAATCCTCACCTGAAGATATTTTCCCTTTAATTTTTTTTAGAGAGAGTGGAAGGGGGAAGGAGAGACAGAAACACCGATGAGGGAAAGACAGAAACACCAATATGTGAGAGAAACACATCAGTTGATTGCCTCCCACTTGCCCTGCAACCAGGGCCAGGGACCTGCAACCAAGGCATGTGCCCTTGACTAGACTCAAACCTGGGAGATGCTCTATCCACTGAGCCAGACCTGCTAGGGCAAGAGTGTGCTCCTTTGCTCATACATTTAAGTATTCAGGTTTCGTGCCCTTGTTGTGGCCCCTCCTATTCTGGCCACTAAGTCACTCCCAGGTGTGACTGACAGACAGGTACGCACCTTCCTACCTAACACAGACCTTACTGGGCATATGTCCAAATTCCTTTACCTTCCACTATCGGTCAGTAGGGAACAAACTTGCACAGTATTAAATTAGCAAAGCTGTATAAATGGCGTGCTTATATTATCCATTCTTCCCTTTACTCCTTTCCTGTTCAATGAAAACCAGGTTATTACAACAGTATCATAAATGTTTGTTTGTTCAGCTATGCTGCATGTTCTCGCGGAGGGGGAGTACCCATTTCTGACATCCTCTTGTAATTGTCAGAGTCGGTCATATCTGTCGCAGAATAGACACTGAGTACATGTAGTTTAGTGCGCAGCACCTTTGGTAGCTTTTCATTCTGTATATCCAACATTTTACATTAGCAAGCTAATAATGCAGCACAGATAGGTGGGTTAGGTCATTTTGGTTGAGGTTCTTATAAACTTTAAAGTTACTTTAAAATAAGCTGTTTTTCATCTTAAGTCTTGAAATCAAGAACCATCCTTTACTTCAAGACTTTAATAGAATGCATTTAACTGCAACTTTTGAAGTAATTCTCATTTACTTCTTTGGTCATTTTCTCTTTAAAACATTTTTTTGTTCTAATGTATACTTTTTTAATGTATACTTCTTTAAAAAGGGAATTATTTTTACCATATGTTAGCATTTTTTTCCAAGTTACTTTAAAAAGAGAGAGTATTTTATTATGACTATATTGTATTTTGCCCGATGCACATCAAGATATAGGTTGCCTATTTATTTATGTTTCCATAGATTAGAACATTTCCAGCCTCTCAGATCTAGTAGGTGGTAAGGTTTCTACCCTTGAGTAGGCCTTCCATTAAAAGGCTCCTACAGGGAGAGCAGTTAACGCTCCTTGCCCTAATCAGAGAGAAGATTTTCTTTTGCCTGTATGACAACTTATTAGATCTGGACCAGTTTGTGCTTGCCTATGGTGCCTAGGTGTGTGTGTGTGTGTGTGTGTGTGTGTGTGTGTGTGTGTGTGTGTGCGCGCGCGCGCGCGCGCGCGCGTGTTTTCCCCAACTATTTCATTCTAGCCCTGGAAAGCATGAAACAAAGGAATGAGGAACACAGACTATGAAATCAACATGGATTTCCTGTTCCTGTTTCTCACCAGGCAACCTTATGATTGACATGTTATTATTATTATTTTATTTGTATGACAATATTTCTATGTGACCTCTGTCTATACAAATATATCTGATACTCTCCAGATATTATCAACTGCATCTATCACTGGCAGTGCTGTTGCTTTTTCTTCCTTTATCTATCTCCTCAGGCTAGTCTCATGGTCTACATGGCTCCCTGTTGTCACCTTTAGCAGTGTAGACCAGTAGGAAGGAGTAAGCCCAGGGAGTAAGTGTTGAGAGTGAGCTAGAGTTGGAAAGTTGAGGGTTACAGTTGAGTTTTAAGGTTAGGAATGTGAGATATCTAAAATACATATATCTGATTTAAGGTAGAGAAAGAATTTACAAATTAAAGTAAGTAATGTGGGAAGCACAGGTTCTCAGAGTCAACTAATGCAAAATGGAGTATATCTTAGGCAGGTAGAAGGTCAAATATTCAGTCAAATAAGGATGTAGGAGTCCAAAAGACACAGGAAAGGAAATCCAGGCAGCAGTTATTTGTATACTGAGAAAAACAGCCATTATTAAGGAAAGCATGTGAGAATCTACATGAATTTTTCTACCTAACACAAGTTATATGCACTGGACATGAATGCAATCCATGTTGATTTCATAGTCTATTTCCTCATTACTCTCTTTCGTTTCTGGAAGTGGCCAAAGGGTATATAGTTGGAATAGTCAATAGAATTCAATGGGGAAGGGGTAAAGAGAAAAGAGTTCCTGACACTTTTAGATTTTTTAGCAGGAAAAAGTTTTAGTTTCAGTTTTGTTTTTCTCCCAGATTCCCTTAAACTAAAATGATACATATCTGCTGCTAAATATATGCAGTAGCATTAAGGATATGTATTATTTTCTGATATTTGAATAGATGCAAACATTATATTTAGAGCTTTGACCTCAATCTCAACTGTAGTATTTCAACAACAATGTTGTATACGTCAAAAATATTATTATTGCCTGGCCAGTATTGCTCAGTGATTGTCAGCCCATGAGCCAGGAGGTCAGGGCACATGTCCAGGTTGCAGCCTTGATCTACAGTAGGGGCTGTTTAGGAGGCAACTGATCAATGATTTTCTCTCATCACTGATGTTTTTCTCCCTTTTCCTTCCTCTCTGAAATCAATAAACACAAATTTTAAAATATGTATTATTTTCAAATATAGCAGTTTTGCCATAGAAGAAATCTGAACTTGATGTTTAACACATTTAAAGTGTGTTAGTTTTTTTATATTATCTATTCTTTATTATCTACTTTTATAATAAATAAAACAAATATTAAACATGATTAACTAATTTACAGATTTAGGGTAGTTTATAATGTGACCTCTTTAGGGATTGATTATGTTTATGCTTAAGTCCATTTTGCAGCTGGTGAGAAATAAGAAACATTATAAATTCATTGGCCTTCATTTTTAGTTTATCTACAGTTGTAATACCTCCATACTTCATGTTGCGTAAAATGTCTCTTGACAGTTGTAGCTGCAATATGTTATTATTTTTCCTTTGCTGATTTATAGATATAGACTTGGGGAATATTGTGAACTATGACAATTATTTTCTTTTTAAGTTTTCCTTGGATTGTTTTTCATTTAAAAATAATGTCTACATTACATAGTTATAGGGATGCATAATATATGCTTAATTTCCTTTCTTCTAAATTTTCTATTTTTTCTTCCTCCCACTCTGCACAGCATGCCACTGAGTTACTTAAATATTCTCTACCTTTTTGCCCCTAACTGTGGGCTTCCAGATTGGAAAAGATCTGCCATTTACTGTTACATTGGGGTATATGCTGCTAATAATAATTTAAAATAGGATATTATTTTTAACCTTAAATTAGTTATGAGACATCTTTTGCCGATTAGTCATTTACTAATGTTATTACCTTTGACCTACAAATTATACCCCAGAGGACATGACCCTGCCTATTTTAAACTATTCCCTGCTAATATGCTAAAACCATGCTTATATAAATCAGTGCATAGTTTATCATTACTGGGACTTAAAGGAATAAAACTTGATGATTTCACATGCACAATAAAATATGCTGCTCTTCCATGTTATTATGTTACACTATGGAGTTCTCTTTTTTAAATCTTCCTGCTCATTATCCTTTGATGTCCTGGAGTAATTCCAGTTACAAGCGTTTTCTCACCACGTGAACACCAACTTTTTAGACTGTAAACCCTATACAGTAATTCCATTTTTTTTAAATCACTTTGTGTTCCAATTTTAACCCTCAACTTATTTTTCTATCATATTACACTTTATTATTTATAAAGTCTTTAGATTTCCCAGATGCTATTTATTAGTGTTCAGTCTCAGTAAAATGTTACTCACTTCCTCTTTGTAGTCTTATGATTCTGCTACAATATATGAGCTACATTTAGCATACTGTGAATGATTTACCCATGTAAATCTATCTTTTCAAGAAAAAAAATAATTGCAAAATTCACCAGCTGATGTACTATTATAGTTATTTATTCTTTTCTACTAATTGTGAGACTCTAAAACAAAGTTTTTTATTATAATGTTCTGGAGACTAAATAAATTTAGTAATATCTGACAAAATCTCTTAACAATATTCTATACTTTGTTGTCTTATTGTTTGAGCTAGTTAGCAAGAAATCAGATAAAGTTTAATATGGAGACTTAAAAAATGTAATTACATTTTCTTTTCAATAGTTTTAACTAGAGTATACTTTGTTATTGTCTAAGTATTCCTAAGCAACATCTTAACTTGCTCTAATTGTGTAATGCAATCCAACTACATCATAGTGATTCAATGAAAGAAAAATGGGTTTCCAGTCCCAGATCCATATACTAAAAAAATTTACTTAAATCATGTAAGCTCTTTATGTTCAGTGTTCTAACTTGTAAAATTGGGATAACATTTCCCTTTTCATAGTGATAATGTTAGAAGATACAAGTAATGATAAAATTTACCAAGAAAGAGTTTCCTAAAATTAAATTATTTACCTAAATTAACTGAATGTGATTATCATCATGCTTCCCAGAAATTACATTAATTTTGGTTTTGATATCACACTTAGACTGATAATGCCTATTTTATAGGCAAGGAGTCTAGTGAAATGTTATATAATAGATGACATAGGGTCATAATATTGTCATGAGGATTAAAAGGAGATCTTTTAGCACAATGCCAAAAACACAATCACTATTCAGTAAAGGTTAGTTATGACTTTTATTATAATAGCTATGTTTTATCCATACTATTTTCTTTTTTAAAAAAATATATTTCCATTGATTTTTTTACAGAGATGAAGGGAGAGGGATAGAGAGTTAGAAACAATGATGAGAGAGAAACATCGATCAGCTGCCTCCTGCACACCCCCTATTGGGGATGTGCCCGCAACCAGGGTACATGCCCTTGACCAGAATCGAATCCGGGACCCTTCAGTCAGCAGGCCGATGCTCTATCCAACGAGCCAAACCGGTCAGGGCATACTATTTTCTTTTTAAAAATTTACCTGAGTTTACTGAAGTGACATTATAATAATCGTCTGCATTTTGTGTGTGCACCACTCCAAGTCAAGTCTCCTTCCTTCACCATTTATCCCCTCTTTACCCTCGTCTATCTCCCCCCAGCCTCCTTCATCTGGTGATCACCACACTTTCGAATGTGTCTATGAGTTTTTTGTTTTGTTTTGTTTGTTTGTGTGTGTGTGTGCTTAACTCCATACTACTTTTTGTTAGATATTATATTCAGAAGAATTAGGATTATCCCAAAGTATAGAGTCACTAGTTGAGTATGCATTCTTTTATTCATTAGCTGCTCAAATGATTGGAATCATGGCAAATATTTAACCTTAAAACATGTTTCCACATGAAAACTGAATTAGACTGATATCCAGTAATGAATCAGATATCAGATAAGGGAGGTAAGGAAAATATACCTTAAAGAAACAGAAGAAAGTAGTAAATGTGTATTTATTATTTAAATTTAAGATGGTACTATGGTACTTTAAATATAGATGAAAACCTACCCTATCTAATAAAAGACAAAAAGGGTAATTGTACCTTCGCTATGCTTCCCATTGGCTAATCAGGGTGATATGCAAATTAACCACCAACAAAGATGGCAGTTAATTTGCATACTAGGCTCCAAGTGGTGGATCGAAGCCAAATGTATCCGAAACCTGCCTAGCCGCGAGGCCTCACGCCCCAGGGATCAGCGGAGCAGCGAAGGCTGGGGGGGGGGGGGGGCCCTCTGGCTGGAGCCCAGCCAGAGCAAAGGCCTGGGTCCCAGGTGCCAGAAGAAAACTGGTGCCAGCAGCCAAGGGAAGGGAAGGCCTATTGCACGAATCTCTTTGTGCAACAGGCCTCTAGTTGGTTTATATTCTTTGGTAGTAAGCAGATATACACTCTAAATCTATCTTCGAAGCAGAAACTTGGATCTATTTCCTAGAGTGGATTCACTTGATGTATCACACTTTAAATATTAATCATTCTTCTGTGGTTTTCTTTTCATTTTCCTAATGAGTAACAATAATGAGTACTTTCTAAACATTTCCTTGTCATTTGGATATCTTCTTTTCAGAATGCCTCTTTGAGTCCTTTCACCATTAAGAGTACTTTATATATTTTGTATATTAAACCCTTATCAGAGGTGTTGTTTGCAAATATCTTTCCTTTAGTTGGTTGCCTTTTGATTTTGTGGATGGTTTCTTTGGCTGTGCAGAAGCCTGTGGTTTCATATAGTCCCATTCATTCATTTATTTTTGCTTTTGAGGTTAAATCCATAAAATCCTCTTTAAGACCAAGGTCCATAAGTTCTGCACATATGTTTTCTTCTATGAATCTTATTTTTATTTTATTCTAGGTCTTATATTTAGGTCTTTGACCCATGTTGAGTTAATTTTTGTGTATGTTGACACCTAGCAGTCTAGTTTCTTTCTTTTGCATGTAACTTTTTTCTAACACTATTTATTGAAGAGGCTTTATTTTTCCATTGTATGTTTTTGGCTCCTTTGTCAGAAATTGTTTGTCCATATATATGTGAATTTATTTCTGGACTCTAAATTCTGTTTCATTTGTCTGTGTGTCTGTTTTTCTGCCAACACCATGCTGTTTTGATCATTGTCGCTTTGCATAATAATATAAAGTTAGGGTGTATGATACCTTTGATTTTGCAAATTTTTTTATTGCTTTGGTTATTTTAGTTCTTTTGTGGTTCCATACTAATCTGATGACTTTTTGTTCTATATCTTAAATTTTTTTCCATTGAGATTTTGATGGGGATTGTTTAAATTTATATATTACTTTGGGTTATATGACCATTTTAACTATGTTGATTTTGCCAGTTTATGCACATGAAATATTTTTATATGGTGTCTTCTCCAATTCCTTTTAGTAATGTCTTATAGTTTTCAGTGTTTAGATCTTTCACATCTTTTAAGTTTATTCATAGGTATTTTCTTCTTGTTGTTTTGCAATTACAAAAGGAACTTAAAAATATTTTTCTGAAATTTCATTAATACATGGGAACATCATGGATTTTTGTACATTGATTTTGTATCCTGAAAATTTACTGTATTTGTTTATTGGTTTTAATCATTTTTGGTGGTATCCTTAGGGTTTTCTATATATAGAATCGTGTCATTTATAAAAAGTGACAAATTTACTTTTTAATGTTCAATTTGGTTGCCTTTTATTTGTTTCTCTTGCCTGATTGCTCTGGCTAGGAATTCCAGTACTAAGTTGAATAGCAGTGGTAAGAATAGGCATCTTTGTCATTTCCTGATCTTAGAGAAAATCTTTTTTTCACCATTGAGTATAATATTAGCTGAGGATTTGTCATATATGGCCTTTAGTATGTTGAGGTACTTTTCTTTTATAATGATTTTATTGAGTACTTTAATCATTAGTGGATGCTGTACCTTGTCAAATGGTTTTACTGCATGTATTGATATAATTATATTATCTTTTTTTAGATGTTTTTTATTGTTGTAAGTATTACAGATTCTCCCTCTTCCCCTCATTAACTCCTACCACCCCACCCCAAACCCCCATTAGCCCTACTGCACTATTGTCTGTGTACATGGGTTATGCATATATTATTTGGTTAATCTCTCCCCACCCTTCCCTCTGAGATTCATCAATCTGTTCCTTGCTTCCATGTTTCTGAATCTATTTTGTTCATCAGTTTATTTTGTCCATTGGATTCCACATATAAGTGAGATCATGTGATACTTGATCTTTATCTAGAGGCCCGGTGCATGAATTTGTGCACATTGGAAGGAAATTAATTAGAAGAAATATTTTAGAAGCCAGGAAGGGACCACAGGAGGTTGGCTCCAGGGCATGTCTGGCCCGTCTCGCCCAGTCCCCATCAGGGTTGATCAGGGCCAGCCGGCCGGGGAGGGACCATGGGAGGGCTCCAGGGAGTGTCTGGCCCATCTTGCTCAGTCCTGATTGGCCAGACCCCAGCAGCAAGCTAACCTACCATTCGGAGCATCTGCCCCCTGGTGGTCAGTGCTCATCATAGCGACTGGTCAAGTGGTTGACCAAACCACTTAACATATTAGGCTTTTATATATATACTAGAGGCCCATTGCAGGAATATTCCTGCAAGAATAGGGCTTCCTGTGGCTGGGGCAAAGCAGAGAAGGGAGCGAAACTCGCTGAGGTGGGCTTTGCTCCCGCTTCAAGCCCCTGCAGCTGGTCTTGCCCTCCCGCTCCAAGCCTCTGCCCATTATGCTCCCAGCCACAGTTCCCCCCCCAAGCCGCTGCCCCTCCCGCCCCCAGCCGCTGCCCCTTATGCTCCCAGCCACAGTGGTTGGGCTTGCCCTCCGGCACCCATCCCCTGCGGCTGGGCTTGCCCTCCTGATCCCAGCCGCTGCCCCTTACCCTCCCAGCCACAGCGGTTGGGCTTGCCCTCCCGATCCCAGCCGCTGTGGCTGGGATTTCCCTCCTGCTCCCAGCTCCTGCCCCTTCCCCTCCAAGCTGCTGCCCCTTCCCCTCCAAGCCGCTGCCCCTCCTGCTCACAGAGGCTGTGGCTGGGCTTGCCCTCCCACCTCCCGCCTCCCACTTCCGCAGCCTTGGCTCCTTTTCTGTCCTCGCGGCCTCTACTTAGCTCCCTTCTGTACCGCTTGGCCTCCATGTTGTCGTCAGTCTTCGCTCTCAGGTAGTATATGCAAATTAACCGCCATCTTTTAGCTTCTATAATTGAAACATTGTATCTTTTGGAGCTGTTGCTTCAGGAGCTCAGAGGCCGGCAGCGGCAGGCAGGGAACCTTGGCTTCCTCCATCACTGGAGCAAGCAAGCCTCCTGTTTGCTTCAAGCTGCCTGGCTGCCAGCCGCCATCTTGGTTGGCAGTTAATGTGCATATCGCCCTGATTAGCCAATGGGAAGGGTAGCGGAGGTACGGCTAATTACCATGTTTCTCTATTATTAGATAGGATACAGATTTTGTTTAATGTGGTGTATCACATTGATTGATTTGCTTATGTTCAACCATCTTTGTGTCCCTGGATTGACCCCCACTTGATCATGATGTATTATTTTTTTAAATGTATTGTTATATTTGATTTTCTAGTATTTAGTTAGAATTGTTGCATCTGTATTCATCAGAGATAATGGTTTGTAGCTTTCTTAGTGTTATCTTAGCCAGGTTTTGGTAGAAGGGTAATGTTAGCTTTATAAAATTAGTTGAGAATTATTGCCTTTTCTTGTAGAATATTTTTTTTAAGTGAAACACATTTTAATATTTTTCATAGGTTTCTTTTCAAAAAGGATCACATAAATGAGAATATTTTTATTTTATAAAAATAACATACATATCTTTGTTCTGGTTGGCCACTTACTAGGGATATTACTTGGTCTAATATCTATCCTATTTTTTATTGATTTACTTGTTTTTAATTGGTGATATTTATAAAATTATTTCCTACTGCACCAGAGGTTCAAACTTCTCATTCTGAATGAATAAGACATTGGCTTCTGAATTACTATTATGGGAATATTTTTACTCATCCCTCATGCCCTACACAACACCTTTGAGAACTGCTAGTATCCCATTAGTGTATTCTTTGGCCATGGAGACTGTCACTATTAACATTCACTTCTGAAGAGAAATACAGAAAATCTTTCCTTTGACATTTCCTTTCACTATTACAGTTCACATCACCTGGTATTGCTATTTAAAAATAAATCTCTGCCATCAATATCTTAGCATGGTGCTTTCCCAGACAGAAAATGTATTTGGTACCCTAGAAACAAACTCCATTATTGGACTTTAAGTAGTTTTCACCTCTGCCCATCTCAGATTTTTTCACACACCTTACAAAAATAAATTTGCATTCTTAATGTTATAGGGTTTTGATTATGCTGTACTTTAATTTACAAACTCACTTATAGATATACTAGAGGCCCAGTGCAGGAATTCCTGCACGGGAGAGGTCTGACTGGCCCAGCCCCAATCAGGGTGGATCGGCCGGGCATGTCAGGAGAGGTGATGGTTGGGAGCTTGGCCAGCTGGCCTGCCCCCTAATGGGGTGATGGGGCTGATCGGGGGCCAGTGGTCTGGGGGAGGGGCTGTGGGTGGTTGGCTGGC
>NW_005357311.1:486044-500637 GCF_000412655.1 Myotis brandtii | reverse complement strand
GGTGGGGGCCTATCGGGGGTGGGGTGGCCAGGGGGAGGGGCTGCAGGAGGTTGGCCTGCCAGCCCCACCTCCTGATTGGGCTGGTTACTGGCTGCAGTGGGCATCATAGCAACCAGTCATCCTGGTCGTTATGGTGTTATGGTCGCTGGCTTTATATATAGGGAGAGATAATATACTTTTATAGATAGAGGATAAAACCTTTCTATATGCTAAAAGTCATTTTGCTATGTTGTCAGTAAAGTTTTTATAAAACTCATCGTTGTAAAACAAATATAAACATGACTATTTTTTTTTAAGTCAGAATTTATAAATGAGCTCATGAGTAAAAAAAAAAGCAGCATTATTTCGCCTAACCTCTTTCTCATCCACAGAGGTAAACTTTGTCATTTTTGGTTTAAGTTTTTTTTAGAGTTTGCCTCCAACATTTCAAAAATATTTCCTTGATTAGTCAACAATAAAGAGAACTTGTTGAGTCCCCACCATGAAAGATAAGGATTTATTTGATTTAATTACTTCTCTTCCTCTTCCTTCACCTGATATTACAGCCTTATATTGTTTTTTACATTTCTTCTATTTTTTTTTTGTTTTTTATTTATTTATTTACCAGAGGCCCAGAGTACAGCGCACGATTAGGGCCATGCCTGCCGTCAGGGCCATGTCTTTCGCCCTGCGATGCCTCGCACGCTCCATGGACACTGCCGGCATCCCGCCCGCCACGAGAGCCACTTCTCATTTGTGATATAGGCTATCATAATATCACAGGCCTTTTATGATATAGATTTTTGTAATCTGAAACACGAGGTTACAAAATAGTATGAAAGAGTTAGTCATCATGCCTATGAGTAGTCCAAATCATATGTCTATGTCTATGTTTTTACCATCTGTCTGTCGGTCTATCTACCTACGAGTATATCCTAGAAGCCATTATTAAACCCACAATGAAGACCTGGAAAAATGGAAAACCGTTTATTTGTTTTGTGGTGACATGGCATATGAGGGACACTGGCATAGATATCTTATGTTCAGAACTAAAAGTAAATATCAGACTTTGAATTAAACCACAATGTTCACTTTCACTCTAAGTACCAAGTGTCAACTCTCACCCAGCAGCCAAGCCCTCAGGAGGCCTGAGTTCCACTTCACTGCACCTTCCTGTTAATCTCCCAGTTTAGCTTTTCCGACAGATTTGATCCAGCAACTTGCTACATACAGTTTTCCTTTTTCTCAAATTTGTTGAATTTTCTACTCAGCTGATAACACCCAAGCCCTGAACATAATTTTCTTCTCTTCACTGTTGTTGATTTATTCCTTCTTTAGGCTTACACAATTTTATTTCTGCAGGGTTATAGAGAGAATGAAGGCTCATATATGTAATTGCACAGTCACCTTGAATAAATGTCAACCAGCTCATATTTAAATGAGATTTATACTTACATGATAAGATGACTGATAGCAGGCTTGCTTACAATTGTTGTAACTGTTTATTGCTCTGAATTGAGGCTAAATATGAGAGTGGCTAAAGTTCCACAGCAAGGACAATCTGGGTATTTTCTTATTTTGTTTTGTGGGTGGTAGGAAGCTTGTTAATACAGTAAAAAAGAAAAATCTTGCATAAGATCTATTTTACTACTTCTAATAGAAAACTATTGAAATTTAATTTTTAGTATTTATTTGTATGTTATATATGTCTCTCTGCAGGGGTCTAAACATGTTTTCATCATCGAACTTTTTAATAGTGTGGCTTCTATTAAGTGTAGAATGTTGGATCTTTAAGACTTTGAGATCTGCTATTGATAAGTGAAAATATATGTAGCTAATTATTTCAAGAACTGTCTCATAGTGCCCTGATGCCCTTTATTAGCCAACTTAAAACATTGGAAGCACATTCATGAATAGATAACTTAATCTTCCCATTGAGATGTTAAACCAAGGTCCCAACCATAAGTCTTTATTATGTCTTTCATTGTAATTCTTGAGAGTATATAAGATAGCCAGAAAATCTTGGCCAATTTCCAACTCCAATATTTTACCTGGCATTTAACATAGCTTACTTTGATAGGGATATTTTTTAGATTTTATCCTGTCCTCTCACCCTGGCGTGTTATAATTTGTAAATCGGAGGCAAACTACCTTTGTTTAACAGATATAATTGGTGACCCTCGTTTACTATACTTAGAAAAAAGGAAATAAGAAGATTGCAATTATGTTAGTCTGTATTTGAGAATAATAGTCAGTTCCAAACTTTGCTATTTTATTTTCTCTAGTTTTAAATACTAATATCTGATATGTAAAAAAACAAAAAAATTGAACAAATCCTAAAATAGAATGGGGCCCTGGCCAGCTGTGGCTTAGTTGGTTGGAGCATCATGTTCTGTACTGAAGGGTTATGGGTTCAATTCCCGGTCCAGCCACCCAGGTTTCGGGTTTTAGACCCTGTGGAGACATGTATAGGAGGCACCTGAGCAACGTTTCTCTCTTTTTCTCTATCTTCCTCTCTCTCTCTCTAAAAATAAAAAATCAAACAATGGAATAATGAGAAGAAGATTTAGTCTTATGTTTATATGACCAAATAAAGAAAAAATAGGAGCATTTTAGCATACATTGATACTTTATGAGATAGTAGTCAGCCCATAAGATTCTTTCTCTGGAATAAAATAAGTTATTACAGCTGAAATGAAGAAAAACAAACATACAAACAAGCAAACATAACCTATAGAGATTTAAAAATGGTTAGCCAGTAAAATTTTGTTTCTTTGAACACTGAGACTTGTGGAAAGATGGACAAATCATTGGTATGTTGTTTGCATTATCTATTCGTTAATGGATATAATTAGCTGGCATACTACAGAGAGTTTTCTTTCATTTCTGCTAAATGTCAGCAGTGATGTGGCTCAATAGTTCATATGCTCATTTTTAAAAAACGGATTCACTGTTTAATACAAGTCTTAATTAAAGCTAGTTAGGGCAGAAGATTGTTTTTCTGGCACTGACACAGACATCTAGGTTTTTTTTTTTACTGACCCTGTCTGCCAAAAGTGAAACATAATGCCTGAGGGTCCATTTTGCTCTCAGAAAATGAAAGCTGTGAGACTCCTGCAGGCTCTGCATAGCAAGCATACACATGTGGTGATTATTTTTAATCCTGATGCTTTGATTCACTCAGAAAATGTAAGAAGACTGTTTCTGTGAATTATGCTTGTGAAACTGTAGTGAAGTAACTTGCCTGAAGTGTCTTTTTAAATGCAGAATCAGGAATTGCTTTCATACAGAAGAGAATCAATTTTCCAACTGCAAGTGGTTATTGAAAGAAAGGACGCATTTTATAACTCACTGAGTATTCCAGTGAGGAAATACTGAATTCTGGTGAGGACAGTGCAAAGAGAGACACAGACAAGGAGATAGTATTGATCTGGCTTAGGGCTTACTTGGTCTTTGAATCTGAATGATCAGAATTTGTATCACACTGGTTTGAATCTCAGCTCTGATGCTTACCATGTTAGCTGATCATGCAGCTGGGTTCTGTTTATCCTCTGCTACTTCATCTCTAAAATGAACCTCGCTGTGAATGCACCATAAACGTTAGGTATGTACAACTTCTTTATTATGTATGTACAACTGCTGGGCACAGAGCAAAATCCAGCTTAAAAGGAATACACTGAATGGCTTAGTACTGTCCACTTCCCACAGCGATTTTTCTTTCCCTTCTAAAATGTGTGCCCCACAGCAGGACAGAAGGGATACTCTATGGAATTATTTTGTCCAAATCCTCTCAAGCTGCTTCTGTGGGGATGCAGACATCTAAGAATTAACTCTGGCAGCAGGGAACTCTCAGGAGATAATATAGTCTCTATTTCTCCGGCTGCAATTCTTCTGAAGCCTGTGGACCCTACAAACAATTGCTTTCTCTCTCTCTCCTTTAGTTTAGTCTGAGGATCACTGCTAACGTGAGTTTCAGCTCCAACTTCAGGTGGCTTAATTCTGGGGATAGAGAAAATTAAATGCTCTCTGGGTGTCTGTAACTACTTGATTGTGTTCAAGGTGCTTCCTCCTCTAATATGTTATGGAATGATGACTTCAGTACCAAAAAGGAGAATCACATTGATTAAATGCAGAAAAAGTTTGGCAAACATCTTTTTATATTTTGGCTATGGCAAATCTCTCGGAAAGAAAAAGAAGGTGCAAAGTTTAACAAGGCAGAGGATGGCTCACATGTAATAGGTGCAATGAAAATTTAGAGTAATTATTCTACTACAAGTTTGTGAAAATATATTTTACGTCCAAGAATTGGTTATTTTTCAGGAGGCAATTTGTAAAATACAACTGCTGTGCAAAAATAGATAAATCCACGACAAGTGATAAGTTATAAAGACATTCAGAATAAAAACACTTGGAGTTGGCAAGTGTAGGATGCTGATTCTTTCTTGTGAATTCATCACTGTGAAGAGTGGAAGTAGCAATTACATTTGCTGTATCCTGTCCGACTGTGCAAACAATTTATGGGACTCTTTCATTGAAATTAAAAAGCATAGTATTCGAGTCAAGAATCATTTCCAAATTGATGCACATATATCAGTTTCTACCTCCAAGGGTTTTGCTTTGGATTTGGGGGAGTGTGGCTCATCTGTTTTACAGAATCAAATTGTTAATCTGTCCCTTCTTTTCTGTGTGGCTGAAAGAAACATTGCTCGATGGTACTGAATGCACGAGTAAAATAAAAAAAGTTGACTAATTTTGTAGGATTTTAAATAGAGATTAGAAGTAATACACATATAACAAATATTGCCAGGCCTGTCTGACCTGGAGATAAATATAATTGAAAATGACACCCTGCAATACAGCCCTCACCTGTGTAACTACAAGGCTTTGGTCCCTAATTACTGTGAGATGCTTGCTAGGCTTTCATGGGTGATCTGTATGCACACAAATTTTTCCCCCAAGTTGTTGTGTTTCACATTTCCATTGGAAATCAGCTTCAGTCAAGCAGTTTTACGGGAAAACCTTACTAATTCCACTTGCTGACAAAGGAACTCTGCTTTCCTGTCATTCTGGGTCTTTCCTGTCATCCCTGCTGAGTGCTGAGTTTCAGGTTCAGAGAAATATTGAGCAGAAATTAGAGATTTTCCGTAACCTACAAATGCATAGCAGCCTACCCATTATCGAAACCCCCCACCACTCTTGGTTACAACTGATGAACCTACATTGACACACCATCACCCAAAGTCCATAGTTTTCATTACTGCTCCTCTGGGGGTTGTGCATCTTACGGGATTGGACAAATTTATAATGGCATGTTATCACCATTATAATATCACACAGAAGAGTTTCACTGCCCTAAATAAACTCTGTGCTCCACCTACTCATCCCTCTCTCCCTTAACCCCCTGGCAACCTCTGATCTCTTTATTGTCTTCATAGTTTTGCTTTTTACTAAATGTCATAGAGTTGGACTTATACAGTATTATAGCCTTTTCTGATTGTCTTCTTTCATTTTGTAATATATATGTAAGTTTCCTCTTTTTATAGCTTGATAGCTCCCTTGTTTTCAGCGCTGATATTCCAGTGTCTGAATGTACTGCCATTTACTTAACCATTCTCCTAAAGAAGGAAATGTTGGTTGCTTCCAAATTTTGGCAGTTATTAATAAAGCTGCTCTAAATATGCATGGGCAGGTTTTTTTTTGTGTGTGTGACATATGTTTTCACCTCCTTTGTGTATACTACATTACACGATTGCTGGGTAGTATGGTGAAGAATAAGTTTTATTTTGTAAAATACAGCAAAACAAACTAACAAGAAAACAAACAAGCCAATCTATTTTCCAAGGTGGCTGTACCATTTTGCATGTCCACAAGCAATGAGAGTTCCTGTTGCTCCATATCCTTGCATATAATGTTTATTCTCTTTTATGTTCTAGATCAGTCTACATAAGTAATGCCATTTATATTTACTCAATCTAGGAGCACAGACACAATTTTACAGGTGAATAAACTAATACGTAGAGATTTTAAATTGGAAATAAGAAGAAAAGGCAAGATTTTATTTTGTGTCTCTGAATTCAAATTCTGCACATTTAAGCACCTAGGATTGCCACACACTAAGATGCATTACTTCTTTCTCTTCATCATTTTAAAAATATTATTTTCTACTTTTCTGTATCTCCACCTTCTTCACTACTAATTTTATTAGTGTTTTTTAAAATTTATTTTTATTGATTTCAGAGAGGAAGGGAGAGGGTGAGATAGAAATATCAATCATGAGAGAGAATCATTGATCAGCTGCCTCCTGCGCTTTTGGGGATTGAGCCTGCAACCCGGGCATATGCCACTACTACTGGGAATCAAACTGTGACCCCCTGCTTCATAGGCTGATGCACAACCACAGTCTCCACGGCCGGGCTAATTTTATTCATGTTTTCTTAAAAGGTAAGGCTTTACTCCATTGAGTGTTTGGTGTTCAGTTCAGTAAAGGTGTTAGGTACATCCAGAGTAATCACAGAAGGCTGGAACTATGCCTATTGGAACGGCCTATGGGACAGGGAGCAATAATGTCTTCATACCTAGTAACAGCCCTAGAAAAAGCACACCGGCTTGATCATGGGGGAATGAGACCAGGGATGGCAAAGGAGGCCACTGTTGGTGCCTCCTTGCCTCACATTTGGGAGGAGTTAATTACTGAGCAGCAGTGGTTTCAGTCGTCCACAGACAGCCTCCCCAGAGCGAAGCTGCCAGGGCTGCTTCCAAACCCGAGCTAAACTGATCCAGCCATTGTCTGGCATGAGGAACCAAGCTTTCTGCCCTGGGGAATGTTACATTGTATTTTCTGGGATTTCTTCCAGCACATATCCCCTCAGAGAGCATGGCCTCATCGCGTTATTTCTGACTGACTGGACTAAGACTGCAGGTTTTGCCTTTCTGGAAATCAACCCGCAGAAAATCAGCTTTGATTATCGATTGAATTTACAAAGCTGTTTATTCCTCCTCGCATTTCCTGGTCTCAGGAACTCTGGAGTGAAGTCCAGTAAGATAGCACATTATGCTATGTCACCTAGCTTCCAGCTTCCAAACCTGTCTGAAGGCTTTTTAAAAAACACTAATGAAGATTCACTCTTCTTCATTCAAAAAGTGAACCTATTCCAACTCGCTTAATTATCCATCCTAGGATAGCCAACAAGTATTAAATTAAAATAAAGAAATTGTATGTTACATTTCTAAGAGCAATTTCTAACAGCTTTATATTAATTGTTTTATGTGAGAATTTTAGAGGGACTTGGGATGATAAACAGCATTGTTGGAAATGCCCACTAAAGAGTAAAAAAACCCCAAAACCTGGTATAATCCTATCCTATATAATAAAAGCCTAATATGTTAAGTGTCTGACCATTTGTTCAACTGTTTGACCAGTCGCTATGACACACACTGACCACCAGGGGGCGGACGCTCCAACTGGTTGGTTAGCTTGCTGCTGGGGTCCAGCCAATCGGGACTGGGCGAGATGGGGCAGAAACATCCTGGAGCCCTCCCACGGTCCCTTCCCTGGCCAGCCAACCTCCTGCGGTCCCTCCCTGGCCGGCTGGCCCCGATCAGGACTGGGCGAGACAGGTGAGATGGCCCTGATGGAGACTGGGTGAGATGGGCCAGACACACCCTGGAGCTCTCCCTTGATCCCTCCCCAACCCGATTGTGCATCGGTGGGATCCCTCGGCCTGGCCTTAACCTTTCGCAACTTGGGACCCCTCAGGGAATGTCAGAGAGCTGGTTTCAGCCCGAACCCTGCAGGCCAGGCCAAGGGACCCCACCAGTGCATGAATCCATGCATCAGGCCTTTAGTACATTAATAAAGATAATTATAACAGCATAGTAGTTATTACTTAATATCAAATTGTGCTAAGCTCTTTAAACACATTTTATAAATTAACCTTCATAATAATAAGTAGGAAATATGATTTCTATTTTTGTTCTAAGTACAGAAACTGAGATTTGATTTAATGATAGACTTCAGTTCCTGGCACATTCTCATGATTGGCCTGTGCCCATAAATCTTCCCTTTTCACTCAGCATACATTTTTAATATTTTCTTCCTTGATTCCAAATCTCAAGGCCCATTTTCTCGATTCCGCACAGGCAGATTTACACTTTACAGTGTTAATATATGTCCTGGATAATCATATATTTACATATTTTTGCTAAATACACAGAGCTGTGTTGTTAATTTATGTAAATGCTATTGTTTTATAGAAAGCACTATGGTTTAAAGTTCTACTTTGGTGCTGAATGTATATATACTCTTTTGTTTCAAACCACTAAACAGTATTGTTATCTGTCATATTTTACTGAACCATTCCACTAGTGATAGGCATCTATGTTACTCTGCTTCCCATGATCAAAACTGCAGAATGGTGAATATACTGTAAATCACCACCTTTAGGTCAACTATAGTTTAATATTAGCAAGTTTATGCTATTTAAAATAACATATATCCTTTATATCTGAGCAAGACGTTCTCTGACTCATATGCAGACTTTTCTAAAGACCATTTTCAGAGCAGTTTTAGGTGCACAGCAAAATTGAGAGAAGGCAACAGAGAAATACCCATATTTCCCCATCTCCACATATGCATAGCCTCCTCCATTTATCAACATCCCCACCAGATTAGTACTTTCTTTTTGTTATAATTGATGTACCTCCATGGAAAAATTCAAAGCAGACTCTCTTCAAAGTTATTGTTCCTTCACCATGTTATTATAAATACTATACATTATCTTTAATTGCATGCTATTTATAATTATTTTATAAGTATATTGCATGGAATATTACATACACACATATATCACAATGTGTATTTCTGTGTGAATTTATATGGGATTACATATTTGAGATATCTTAAGGATGCATCCACATAATTTGCTTAGTACCTCCAAAATGTCATTTTTCTAACTTTGTGATTTATATTTTAGGTTTGGGTACCAAAATAGTGCCAAAAGCAAAGTTTCTTATTTGGTTGTTTTTCATGTATAATAAATTCAAGTTCTGAACATACCATTTTTTTGGTTCAGTTATGTACAACTTTCTAACGGCCAATAGCAAGCTGTTTAGTTGGAAAAAGTTGTAGCTTATCACTGATTTTATAGGACTGGAGAAATTTGATATTATTTGCTTGTATCTTCCTTATATGTTACATGACATGTAGTGACTTTGCTTACATAGCTAGATATACAACCTTGCTTCCTGAATATAAATATGTATACTACTTCTATGCTTTTAAGTCTCTGTAAGTCTAATAACACATCATTTTTAGATGCCATTGATAAAAAATTATCTTCCAGATTTAAAAATACAAAAAAGTTGCACTCATTATCTTTTAATCTCAACTTTAAATTTACTAATCTTTATACATTCATAGTAAAGACTTAATTATAACACTTGCCAGATGTTTACCATTAGAAATAGGATACAAACATGATACCAAGTTATCTTCTTTGAGATGTATTATTACATTCTTTTGGCTCCTGCCCTCATCCATATATGTGAGACATTCATATTACAGGAGAGCCATACTTCTCTACTTATTCTGATCACTGCCTTTTAAATATCAGTTTAATTGATAAAAAAAGAAAAGCAGTTGACATGTCATTTAGTCACCAGATTAGGACAAGTAAAATTCCAAAAATGATAATCAGATTCTCAAAATCCCCTAAAGAACCATTGCAAAACCTTATTTTCTGGCCCAGGGAGACACTAATGGAATTAACAAAGAATCTCTGACTCATCAGTCCTGACAACTGTGATCACTGCATTGGTGGAGAATGTTCTTGATCTCCAGCAACATGGGCTACTTCACTGGTTTGCTTAGTAAGTCTGTCTTCTGCTCTTGTCTTATTGTTGTTTTTTCACTGCCTCTCCCAGTGACTCAGAACTCCCCTCTCTTCCTAGGTACTCCAATACCCCAAAAAGGAAATTTGGAATGTTTTTACTGAAGTAACAACAACAAAAAAAGCTACAGCACACTTGACCTGTGTCTGTAGCTAAGTATCGCTCTGTTTGTAGCAAGGATGACTTCTGGTATGACATGACAATCCTCCAGCTTTAATTCTCTAGAGCAGAACTTCATCCACTCATAATTCTGTTACCAGACAACTGATAACAAGTGACTGCTGTCAGCATAAAAGCAATGCACTCTTCATCTGGTGTTTAATCTGGGAAAATACTGCGTAGTTACCATTGGCTCTGAAACTTGTTCAATGAGGTTATCCATAATCTAGAGGTTTAAAAATCTCCTTGAAATAAATTAGAACTTTCTCCCCCAAGTGTTCATGCCAAAGCACTTTGTGAGGCATCAATTAAATAAAAGCAATGGGCTTCTACAAAGTAAGAATCTTTTTCTAACAAAAAGGGCCTGTATGAAACAACATGGATCACCCAAGTGTGAAGTGATTAATAGGACTATGTACCCAGCCAGAGACCTTTGCAATTAGAGAAAACATTTTTTGCTTCATCTTTTTGCAAGGTCGGAATCAATTAGCATGTTCAATGGACAGTACAGTCCTGGCTTTTTCTTACAACCTGTAATAGACTCAATTATTTTTCAGGGTTGCTTCCATTCTGTAAATAAGCCAGTATTGCCTGGTTTAAACCTAAATGTATTTTTGAAGTATATTTTTATTGATTTTAGAGAGGAAGGGAGAGGGAGAGAGAGAGATAGAAACATCAATGATGAGAGAGAATCATTGATTGGGGATTGAGCCCACAACCCGGGCATGTGCCCTTGACCAGAATCGAACCGGGGACCCTTCAGTCCACAGGTTGATGCTCTATCCACTGAGCCAATCCGGCTACGGCAAAACTAAATGTATTTTAATGAGAACTGTAGCTCCTAATTCCTCTCCTTTCTGGGAGACTTACACAGTGGCAGAGATGTCATACCAAGGAAGATGAAATAGGTAAATGGTAAACTGTTTTGCCTAAGTGTATAGTGTATATTAAATGTGTGCTCAATATACTAATAGTAATATCAACCTTACCTTTGATCTATTTTACTTATCCTGAATCAGGATTATCATTAGAACACATTAGCAATATCAGGCAGATTTGTCCAACATGATGGATATTCACTAGGACTTATGTCAGTAAGACAAAAAGTATACCAAGGAGGTAGTGAGTTCAATTAGTGATCCCCCACCTTTCTCTGCTACATAACAATCCAGTGAAGTTAATTGTCAGGACATAGACCTTAGGATTACACATGCACTGCTTTGCTGTGGACAGGATCAATATATGGTCTGTCACTTTTTTTCTTTATCATTTTGAGGTCCAAATTCCTCCCAATGGCTGTGAATTATTTAGCAGAAATTGACAGAAAAAAATTAATCTCATAAGTGAATATATAAGTAAACATATTTTATAGGCTGCTCAGAGTGATAGTCTTATCATTATTAAACTACCATCCTTGTACACAGAGGATAGAAAACCTGGGTATTATCTCTTTGTTTCTGTGCTTTACTCATTTTCTGTATAGGAGTCCAAATTTTCAAAAAGAGCTGGTAGTGTTCCAGAAGTTAATTTGTGAATCAGTTGTTTGAAACTCAGAATATATTTTCCCATAGAAACAATATTTAAAATGATGGTTATGTTCTCAGGACAGCCTATAACATCCTTACTTAAACTGTAATAAACGTCAATTGTAGAACCTAACATAGCTGTATAAAATGGGCTTGATTTGTCAGAGCTTCAGTGGAATATGGTTTTATCAAAGGAGGAGTCAAAATTAAATTTCTTCCACCTCATCCCCCATGTACACCAATTTCTCAATAGCTGGATTTTGAGTGAAGAAGTAGGCAGTCTCAGTGCATTTGGTAGTGGTCTGACTGAACTAGTTTGTCTAGGCTTTGTCTGGGAGATACTGGGAGGAGGGAAAATTGTAAAACTCTAAATATGGAAGCTTAGTCAGAAAGATTCTAGTGCAAATTTGCCCCAAAAAGCATCAAATTGCAAACAAACCAAAACAAAATAGACTGTGTAGAGAAGACTACAAAACCCTTTGTTTGACCTCAGCTGGGAATGTGCACACCAGGAGATACAAATTGTTAGCTGCTCTGCACATGTCTAAGAATGATCTTGAGAGCATCCTGAGTATTGATTCTGGAAATTTTTATACTTGGGAAAGTCTAAGTTGTGTTACATAACATTCAATCACAAACATTAATGCCTTAAAATAGCAAACTTTTATTTCTCACTCATACTACACACTCCTCACATTTTGGTCGCAAGAATATGGATGGGACATTCCTGAACAGTATAATCACTCAGAAATCTAGGGTAACAGCATAGACAACATCACAATAGTTTCAATTCATCATGCCAGATAAAGAGAAATCTCAGGAGGATCCCTCTCCAGGAAAAAAAAAAAAGCCTTAGCCTGGAAGTCTCAGCTCAGCCAGAACTAATCACATCATCTCCACCCAATCACAAGAGAACCAGGGGTGCAATCCTACTATGTATCTGGAAGCAGCGTGAAGTACGTGTTTAAGAAGAAAATCAGGAATATTTGTTGAAGCTTTTAAGACTGCCACACACAGATCGTTGACAAGCTATACTCAAGCAGTGTTTGATAATCTTGCAAACTCCTACTACTAGTTTTGCAGATCTCAGGTAAGTGCTAGGACTGGAAACTCAAGTGCCTAAATAATAATTACTGAGGTTTGATTGTGAATGTGTTAGTATAGCCAGTGGTCGGCAAACTCATTAGTCAACAGAGCCAAATATCAACAGTACAACGATTGAAATTTCTTTTGAGAGCCAAATTTTTTAAACTTAAACTATATAGGTAGGTACATTGTTATTAAGTTAATTAGGGTACTCCTAAGGCTTAGGAAGAGCCACACTCAAGGGACCAAAAAGCTGCATGTGGCTTGAGAGCTGCAGTTTGCTGACCACGGGTATAGGCTATTTTCATAAATTTATAGAAATTTATTTACAGGGTGGGGCAAAAGTAGGTTTAAAGTGGTTTCTGTGGAAAATAATGCAAATAATTAATAAATCATAATAAAAGAAGAAACTGTTTCTCCTACTCAAAACTGTAAGCCTACTTTTGCTCCACTCTGTATGTATCACACAAAACCAAACAATGGATTTTTCTCCTAAGAAAAATATGCTTGAACTGAAGGATTTTACTTGAAATCTTTCCTCTTGCCAATTTGATTGGAGAACCAGTTCTGTGATTTTGCTTTTGTCCCTGAATAGCACAAGAGGCCTCCTGTCCTATATCAGATCTTCTTCAGGTGCCCTCAATCCATTTTCTTTATCCCGCTAAATCAAGTATGCAGTGTGAAATGAGTAGCTCAAGATTTATTATAGTCAGTGGGTTCAAAAGCTCCTGCCTCTCTGATTCTTACACTGTCTAGGTTTTGAAGTGAAATTCATCATGCCCAGAGTACTTAACATTTATTAGTAACATAATTTTAATTTGTTAAAAAATAGATGTATTGTCTGTTAATTATAAAAGAAAAACACTTCACTTTAAAAGTTCTATGCTGAGTTGTTTATATTTTCCATAGTGCCAATTTTTAGTATTATCAGTGGAGGACTATTTTTCTAATCCTAAAAAAAATAGTATTTGGATTAGATTTGAGAGAATATCAAATCCATTTTATTTTATTTATGTGTGTGTGTGTGTGTGTGTGTGTTTGCTGTTAAAATTCCAAGGATTTAACAGTGGTAAAGATAAAAATCCATTAATAAAATATATACAGTAATTGGTTTTACCTTTTTTTAGTTATATGTATAATAGTAATTTTGAGCAAACCAAATATTCCTGAAAAATACTTTGGTTTTTCATATACCTTACAACTTAAAATTGTTTTATCATAGCAACCTGATGTTTTTGACAAGATGAATAAGTGTGGCATGCAGGTAATTTGTTCATTAAGTCGTTGGATATAATAGTTGAGAGAGAGGAGAAAGAGAGAAAACCTAATGTTTTTTCCTTCTTTTTCATCCAGTAACATTGTTTATTACTGATTAATTTATTCATTCTTTTATTGAGTACCTACTATGTAACTGCCATATGAGATATGTTACAGATGGCCTCTTTGTACTTTCAACAAGAAAGATAAATTAATAAAATATAAGAAAATTAAAGAGGCGTATATGTTAAGAAAAACACACCCACTCTTTGTTGGTACATTTCAGTGTGGGGAACAGATAGTGAATAAATGAGCCAAGCAGCTGATATGCCTGATGATGAATGGTATAATGAAGGAAAATAAAACTGGAAAAGAGAATGTCTCTGTATATTTGACTTAAGAAATTAGTAATTTCTTTGCTTAGAAGCATATTTTATTAGAGGCCCAGTACATGAATTCTTACATGGGTGGGGTCCAGCCAGCCCAGCACCAATTGGGGCAGATTAGGGCAATTGGGGCAGATGGGGGCAGAGCCTGTTGGGCGAAGGAGATGGTGGGAGGTTGGCCAGCCTGCCTGCCCCAATTGGGGCCAGATCAGGGCTGGGCTGGCTGGGGGGAGGGGCCATGGGCGATTGGCCGGTGGCCCTGCCCCCGATTGGGGTAGGGAGGTAATTGGGGTTGAGGCTGGTCGTGGGGAG
>NW_005357311.1:485261-485883 GCF_000412655.1 Myotis brandtii | reverse complement strand
AGGGGTGGGGCCAGCCGGGGGGGAGGGGCTGCAGGAGGTTGGCTGTCTGGCTCTGCCCCCTATTGGGATGGGCGATCGGGGGCAGGGCTGGCCTGGGGACGGGGGGGCTGCAGGCCAATCATGGTGGGAGAGGCCAATTGGGGGCAGGGCCAGCTCGGGAGAGGGGCCACAGGAGGTTGACTGGCTGGTCTTACCCCCTGATTAGGCCAGTTCGCTGGCCGCAGTGGGCATCATAGCGACAGGTCATTTGGCCTTTTATATATATAGATTGTTTAAAAACAGGTTGAGAGAGAAGGGCAGAGGAGAAAAGAGAAGAGAATTTTCAAGAAAAAACTTGCGCTTAACAACCTGATGTAACAAATGCCTCATCCACATAGAACTGAACAGTTTCGATGTGCATTTATCATATGTAACTGTTCAGAAAGCACCAAAGCACTGTTTGTTGACCTAACCCAGTATTGGCAGGGGCCCTTCTCTAGAGAAGTGTTAAAATTGAATACTTTAAATCTTTCTCGCTTCTATTTATTTTATTTTTCTCTTGGGTTCATCCAGCAGACTAAAGAGTTTCCATGCTGAGCTCCAGTCATTCATTTTTCAAGTATTAAAACACAAAAGTAAAACC
>NW_005357311.1:481564-485175 GCF_000412655.1 Myotis brandtii | reverse complement strand
AAAGAATATATATATATATATATACACATATATTCATTCTAACAGAATAGGTTTAAAACTGATGACATTCTTGACATCCAATGTAATAAAAAGGAGATAATTAGGGTTAGGTCGTGAATTAGAAGACTATTTCATAACATATTTATTCTAGCATATAAACTTTCTACATTATGTATCAGCAAATTTAAAATGTTCATTTTACCATTGGGAGCATTAGAAATGAAAACAAAATCAGTTCCCATCTATCCTTTTACCCATTACCATCCAGCCTCACTTCAATCTCTAAGCCTGTTCAAATTTGAAAGGCAGTAGAGGGAACAGTCAGTCAGAAAATGAAACACACAGACACAAATAAAAGGAATAAATAAATACAATTATTTTTATTTACTTCCTTAAAACACAAACACAGCACAATAAATGATAATAAAGGAATAGATTGCACTTACACCTAACTGTTTCACAGAAGCACAGCATCCATTGACTAAGTAATTAATTGTGAGTTTCCTGGTAAAACTGCTCAGCCGACGTGCTTATAATGTCTGGCCTTCCCTTTGCTCCTTTAGTATTATTAATACTAGAGGCCCGGTGCACAGGATTTGTGCACTAGTAGGGGGCGTGGCCTGTGGCGATCAGCCTGCTGTGGGAACGTCACTCATCCAGGACAGCTGAGTGGCTGTGGACCCACCCTCTGAGCGGCTGCTCCTGCTGTGGGAGCAGCCGTTCATCCCAGTCAGCAGAGCAGCACTCCTACTGTGGGAGTGCACTGACCACCAGGGGGCAGCTCCTGTGTTGAGCATCTGCCCCTTGGTGGTCAGTGTGCGTCATAGCGACTGGTCAACCGGTTGTTCTGGTCGTTCTGCCATTCGGTTACTGGACTTTTATTATATAGACTAGGGGTCCGGTGCACGAAATTCATGCACTGGTGGGGGGGGGTCCCTAAGCCTGGCCTGCCCCTTCTCACAGTCCGGGAGACCTCAGGGGATGTCCTACTGATGGCTTGGGCCCGCTCTGGGAGTGGGCATAAGCTGCAGTCTGGCCTCCCTCTGCTGGAGGTGACCAGCTGATCACGGAAAGGCACCGCCCCCATGGCCTCCCTGCTGCTGCTGCCTCTGGCCTCCCTCTACAGGAGGTGAACTGATGATCAGGGGAAGGTGATGCCCCCATTATGCCTCTGCTGCTGCCACTGCCAGACGTGAGGCTGCCTGAGCCTGGGCCTTCACAGCCACTGCAGCTTGCCTGAGCCTCGGGCCCTTGCAGTGGCAGCGGCCATTGGTGGCTTGCCTGAGCCCTGGGGCAGCCCTGGGCAAGTCCCTGCCCACCCGCACCTGCTGCATGTGCAGCCTGCTGATCGGTCATTACTGTGACTGTGTCCCAACCAATTTGCATATTACCCTATTATTAGATAAATAGGATTAGCTAGCTAGTTACAATGGTAACAATTATGTTTGAAATGAGAGAATATTACCATGTTAAGAGATGAAATTATTTTTTAACATGTTCAGTTAAACCAAAATGTAACAATTGCAGAATTATTAAGTAAAATGATGTAAATGATGACAATTCTCAATTTGGGACACATAAAGGCTGATCATTTTGTTTACTAAATTTTATTTTGAGTGCATTTTCAATTTTTCTCAAGCTTAATAATAATAATGAATGATAACCAAGCAGATATGTCAGAAACCGATCTTTGATCATTTATATACATTATCATTTTTGCAAATGAGCCTAGTTCTCTCATAGTAATTGTTGAGTAATTTACATATACACTAGAGGCCAGGTGCATGGATTCATACACTGGTGGGGTCCCTCGGCCTGGCCTGCACCCTCTCACAATCCGAGACCCCTCAGGGGATGTCGGAGAGCCAGTTTTGGCCTGGTCCCTGTAGGCCAGGATTCATGCACCAGGCCTTTAGTATGCATATAAGGTCTTTGGTTAATCTCTTCTTGCACTCCCCCCACCCCCATTCCCTCTGAGATTTATCAGTCTGTTCCATGTTTCCATGCCTGTGTGTTGAGCGTCTGGCCCCTGGTGGTCATTGCACATCATAGCTATTGGCCGGTCGGCTGGTTGGACAGTTGCTTAGGCTTTTATATATTTATAGATATATCAGTCTCATTTTGAAAATAACTGGTTCAAAGTATAAAATACTATGTTGGCTGATCTTAAAACCCCGAATACTGGGACATTTTGGTTCTAAGGATACCCGCTATATGATATATTGACAGAACCAGAATGTTTCTCTGTGTGGATATAATTATTAATAGGAAAGCAGTTTTCCTTTATTTTAGGTGGTCTTCCTTTTCTGTCATTGACCAGCTACAAAATTATTAAACACTAGGAGTGTACATTTCCTCATTTGTAATATGAGGGTTTAGCTGAGTCTTTCTAAAACCTAAAACGTTCAGTAATTTTAAGAGAGATGACATCTTTCTAGGCCTCAATTACAACACATTTTAAAGAAAGGATGGATTGCATGATCTCTGAGATCTTATGAAATTCTCCTTGTGTGTGTGTATGCGATTGCGATTGTGGTTCTGTGTGTCTATGTATCTATTCCTACTGAGAAAATAGACTTTGAGAGTAAGTTACAGGATATCTTATAAATAAGTAATTTTAAAATCCTAAAGAGAAAATAGAGGAACAATAAAATAAAGCAAAATTAGAAGATGTTCACACCATATAATAAGTTTATTGATTTTAGATATTAAGATATACATGGAGTCAATAAAGGTATTAATAGTAAAAACAAACAAACAAAAACCCCCAAAAAACCCAGATAGTGATTTTTGGAAGCCAAGTTGCTCAGTGCTGGAGTGAGAAGTTACAGATAAGCAAGGTGAGAAGACTAGAATGGTCTATGTTTAAACTCAGGTTTAGCTTAAAATAGATCCAGTTGGATACTTATAGAAATACTAGAGGCCCGGTGCACAAAAATTTGTGCACTCGGGGAGCGGGGAGAGGGGCGTCCCCCAGCCAGGCCTGTGCCCTCTCGCAGTCTGGGACCCCTCGGCAGATAACGACCTGCTGGCTTAGGCCTGCTCCCGGGTGGCAGAGGGCAGGCCCAATCCCTAAGTGCAGCCCCTGGTCAGGCTCAGAGCAGGGCCGATTGGGAAGTTGGGGCGCCGCCCCATCATGCACAAAGCAGGGCGGATCAGGAGGTTGGGATGCCACCCTCAGTCACGCTCAGGGGAGGGCCGATTGGGGGGTTGGGGCACCGCCCCCTGTCACACTCAAGGCAGGGTCGATGGGGAGGTTGCGGCGCCACCCCCTGTCATTCACAGAGCAGGGCCGATCAGGGGGTTGGGGAGCTCCCCCCTATCAGGCACAGAGGAGGGCTGATCAGGGGGTTGGGGTGCCTTCCCTTGTCACGAACAGAGTAGGGCGGATAGGGAGGTTGTGGCCCCGCCCCCTGTGAGCCACAGGGCCACAGGGCGATCAGGGGGTTTGGGTGCTGCCCCCTGTCAAGCTGATCCCGGTGCTGGGAGCCTCGCTGCTCCCGGTGCTTATAGGATAGAGGCCTGGTGCATGGGTGGGGGCCAGCTGGTTTGCCCTGAAGGGTGTCCTGGATCAGGGTGGGGGTCCCCACTGGGGTGCCTGGCCAGGCTGG
>NW_005357311.1:467519-481481 GCF_000412655.1 Myotis brandtii | reverse complement strand
CTTTAGCTCTGAGGCCTGGCTGCTGAAAACATGGATACAATGTTGCGGTCTGAGCCCGGCTGAATGGGAGCCGGTTTCTGGGGTTTTGTTTAGCTTCTTATTTGCAACATAGTACATAGTTGCTTAGAGTTGCAGCTGAGAGGCCGGCAAGTGAGGTGGGGGAACTTTGGAGTTTGCAGAAAGCAAGCCTCATGCTCGCTTCAGTGCCTGGCTGCCGGCCGCCATCTTGGCTGACAGTTAATTTGCATATACTCACTGATTAGCCAATGAAAAGGGTAGCGGTCGTACGCCAATTACCATGTTTCTCTTTTATTAGTGTAGACAGTTATGTGTATATACATTAGTTAGTGCACACAAGTATTTTGCTCAATCAGCTGAGAGGGCCTGGAAGCAGCAAGATTCAAGATTTAAGATTCAAGCAATAGAGCACTCATGGTATCCGGAACTTGGTTTTTAAGACCATTCTCCAATTAAAGCAACTAGAATTCCTTGGATAAATGGCTGGTGTTGAGGGATGTTTAAGGATGTTTAATGAACCGAAGACACAGAGGTAAGACGAGCACACAGGCAATTGATGCCGGGCAGAGGGCTACAGCTCACTCAGGCATGTAGCAAACTCTGTACTCTCAACCATTGCTTTTATTGGGGTTTGGCACGAGGTTAGTGCGTCAGCAGTTAATCAACTAAATCTTGTTTTGTTCTATATTATAACAATAGCTTATTGAAGACAACTTGCATCTGTGCCCTCCTTTTCTGCTCTACACCCACGACTATTTAATCTTATCCTTTCTCAGGGAGGTAAATGTTCCGGGAACTCAAGATTGTGTGCAATCTTGACCCAGCGTGACTCGCTTGCAAGTCACGCGGTGCTCCTGATGGAACATCCACTTCTTCTTAGCAGGACTTCAGATCCTTGTTTACAAATGTCCAGCTACAGCTGGTTCTAGGGCTCAGCCAGGAAATACATAGGATGAGGAAGTGTTCAAAATAGACAAACCCCTCACTCATGGGATATGTCAGAGAACTCAGGAACAACATGCAAGAGCTCTTGATGGCCAAAGTTGGAACAATTTGAGCAACATAAGTAAGTAGTATTACAAGCCAAAGTATAAAATAAATATCCTTGAGACTTTACTGACATGAGTAAGTGACTGGATAAATAAATACATGGGGGAGAAAAGACAAACCTCTCAACGTACAAGAATTACAAATATATGTTTTAGATACTCCATCTTCAAGAAGAGGAACATAACTTCTCATTCCTTAAGTGTGGTCTGTACATAGTGACTTTCTTCCAAAGAGTATTGCATGGGAAGAGGGGCAGTGAATTTACATTTGGTAAGCCTCAAAGACACTACCTCAGTCAAATGATCAAGGTAAACATCCATAATAATGACTTCTCAATAGTGTAGACCCTTAATAAATGATAAAACTGGAACTTTACCTCTGTGGTCTTCCTCCCCCAAACCAATAATCCCAATTGAACCATGGGAAAGGCATTTTTAAAATCCCAAAGGAGGAACAATCTACAAATTATCTGACCAATATTCCACAAAACTGAATAAAAAGCAAAGTTTGAGCAACTCTAATATCTAAAAGGAGCCTAAGGAGATAACAAAATATAATGTGGTGCCCTGGGTGGCATGGTGAAACAGTACAAGAGTAAGAGGACACTAGATATAAACTAAAAAAATCTGAACGAAGTATGAACTTATTTAAGATAGTGTGTCAATACTGTTTCAATAGTTGTGACAAATGTACCATTGTAATGTGAGATGCTAATAATAAGGGAAACTGGGTGTGGGCTATGTGGAGCTCCCTGTAAGCTTTCTCCAATTTTTCCTGAATATAAAAGTATTCTAAAATTAAAATTTTATTAAATAATTTAATATTTTAAATTTGACTACTAAATCAAGATTTTTAATTTATTCAACATTTTTTGATATATTATCAAGTTTTTGGTTTTTTTTTTCTGAACGTTTTCTTTACAATTTTTTACAAGGCAGTATTTTTTTGGTAAAGTTTCTCTGAGGTTTCAAAGGACTTTAGAACAATTTCAAATGTTGCCTTGATCATATGAATGGGAGTGGCTATTAGAGTTTAATGTTCAAGAGGCTTTTGTAGGTGTATTGATAATATGTTTCTCTCAGGAAGATAAAAATAAGGCATCTCTCTCTCTTCCTCCCAATTTTTTTTGGGAGGCAGCTGAAAATTTTTGGTGGCCTTGCTTTGGCAAGGCTTAAAAAAAAAAAGAAAAAAAAAGCAAATTTTCACAGTGCCAGAATTGTCACTCTAGGATTGCAGAGACATTGGGGGAAATCTGGTTTAATAAGAGATACATATGGATTTTGAAAACTTTTCTGTAAGGATATCACACATTCTATTTTTAACTTCATTCATATTGTCTTCTTTATCATCCCATTTGGGTTGGATTTTATTAACCTTGATTTTTATGCTCACAGGAGTGAGGTTGTTGCAAATTAGCAATTGCAAGACTTAGATTGTAAAATTGACTATAATAGGGATGGTTTAGAATTAAGCAAAAATATTGTATTCTGAGGATTAGTTATCTTTTATTTTTTTACAGACACTTTAAAAAATGTTTTTATTGATTTCAGAGAAAGGAAAGGAGAGGGAGAGATAGAAACATCAATGATGAGGGAGAATCATTGATCAGCTGCCATCTGCTTGCCCCCTACTGGGTAAATTGAGCCCGAAACCCAGACATGTGCACTGACGGAATCAAACCATGACCTTCCAGTTCATGGGTCGATGTCCAACCACTGAGCCACACCTGCTGGGCTAGTTATGCTTTGAAATGAAAAAAAAAAAATAGTAAGTTTACTGGCTTGTCTAAAGTTGTAGGAGTACAGTTGGTTTGTTTGGATATTTTATACATCCCCTCTCTTTTTCCATTTCAATTGACAGCTCTTCACCTTCCTTCTCTCTTCTCTGACAGCCTGCTGACATGCCTTGGTATCTTCTCACCCTGTTCACTTTCTCTAACCTCTCCCTCAGGGAAACTAAAATGTCAGCTTTGAATCTGGAAAAAAATTGATTCTTCTTTGGTAGTTTATTTCTCCTTCATAATATTCTTTATTATATTGTTTGGATGCACATATGCCATTATATTAACAAAATTATAAGAAGCGCAATTATTATTTTCCATTCCCTTTTTTTATATTACATTGAGGGATCTCCAAGAATTAGCATTCAGAGATTTAACTGATTTGGTAATTTATTATCTCTGTTTTTCTCTCAAAACATGATAACTTGTAAATTTCCAGTGGCCATGTTCCCATTGATGGGGGAGACAATGAAGTTTAATACCTCCACAGAAAAACTACTTGTTATGCTCTACCCAATATATTAAGTTTAGACTCAGAAGAGATTATATTACTGTAAAAACCTGGTGTACTATAATGTATGGCGGAAAAAGTGTACTCTCATTTTTTAAAATTCAAATTTTTAGTACAAGTGTGATTTATAAGGATATAAGTCTTTGCTAAACAATGTTAAGTTCCCCATTAATATCTAATCAGTTTCCAATAAGGAGTCTCTGTGATTGTACCTATTGAATAGATTTCAGGATTTAAACCATTTCTTCTTGTAAACAGAATCTCAAAACCACTTTAATTTTTATTTTAAAATCCTATTAAACACCTCCCTCCAGGTAGACAAAAGGATCTAAATGGAGCATAGAACAGATAGACCCATCAGTTAGCCTAGAGATAGGAAAGTCCAAGAATAGTCATTGAGGGATAGCAAATGGAAATGGGTCAGAGAGGGTAATGTTGCTGAAAATTAAGACCAGAAATGAAAATCAAATGAAAAAAAAAGGGTCAGTTTCTAGGAATTATTAGAGACCTGGGTGGAATCCCATGGAGAATCCAGTAGACAAATTTGGGTAAAAAGAGCTTAAATATATAGGAAAGGAGCCATAATTTATAGGAATATGAGAATGTGTATCTATCAGAGCATCAGAGATAATGCTCCTGCTCAAGTCACACAAGGCAGGAAGTCACAGTGTCAGTACATCTTTTTTCTGATATTGAAGTGGAAGTGGATGTGGTCTCTGACACATATAAGCAAAAGAACTGTTCATTCTGCAATAGAATATTGGGAGCCAAATGCATGTTAAATAGTAGCCAGAAGTGAAATGAGGTAGAAGACATACTGAGATGCAGTTAGAAAAGGAATTTAATGATCCAAGCATAGACATTAGAAACTAAGTCCAAACTGGAAATCTGAAACCTATGCTTACTAAAGAAAATATCAAGTTGTGTTCTATAAAGTTATAGATTTTAATCATTGGCTCCTCAATAAATGTGACAAAGTTATTAAGGCTTATGTGAAATTACTCCAGACTGTTACATAAAACCCAAGAAACCTTACATAATCGAAAAGAAAACTTCTGGGAATTTTGTTTGTTAGGAAATTGGGCTCATAAATTGCTAATGCCTTTTCTAGATATTGCCCGTAGTAAAAATATATTAAAATAAGAGAGGTGTAGGAGGCTTAACTATAAATATATACAACTGCCTTACATCATAAAAAGTCTTTTAATATTATGCAATGATGTGGATATTCATATATGCATAATCCATGGACAGACAATAGTTCTGTGAAGGCCTGGGGAGGGGGCAGGACGAGTAAGCTGCTGACATGTCCTATCACCTCTGAGTAGTTTAACCCTTTTCGGTCCAACGTCGAGGCTGACTCAACAGACCAGGCACTAGTAGCTGGTCCAACGTCCAGGCTGACTTGACAGACCAGGTGCTAGGAGCAGGTCCAACGTGGAGCTGAGGTCGACACCGCAAACCCCTGCGATTATATGCATTGTCAGTAAGGTGCTGGGTTGCATGTGGGGAAATGTTTCAAAAGATACCACACTATGAAATGTTTTAAAGAATAAACTCTTTGATTGAACATACTTAATAATATAACCAGTGAATTTTTGGTTTAAACTTTAAAATAAGAACATTAAAAAGTTCAACATTCAATCCCATCAATTAATTTGGACCAGACTGTTTGAATTCCAAAAATAAAATTGGACCGCAAAGGGTTAAAATCTTCCTCCTGTCACAGTCTGGGGCATGCTATGGGACCCAGAGTCAAGTCCCTGCCCACCTGCGGTGCCTCAAAATCATGCGAGACCCAGACTCAGCCGGCCCCACCCCCATTGGGTGAGAACCAGACTCGGTTGGCCCCACCCTTGTCAAGTCCCGCCAGGCGGGGGGCGCAGCCTCAGGTCCCCCAGCCTGGGGCGAGGTGTGTAGCTTAAGGTGCCCTGGCATGAGCCAGGGCAGGGGGCATGCCTTGAGGTTCCCTGTCAAGCCCCACCAGGAGGGGGTGCACAGCCTCAGTTCCCTGCTGATTGCTCATTATGGCTTTTTACGGGAACTTGGCCTCCGCTGTGGGCGTAGCCATCTTGGCTGTTACGGCGTGATGGCCAATTTGCACATTCCTGCTTTATTAGATAAGATTCACATATGTCTGAAACGTTCCATTTAATTAGAGTACTTTCTGTAGCATCAATCTATAAAATAGGTAAAAGTGGACTGATTGACTTAGCTGGTGAGGGATATCCAGCATAATTTTGACCACATTGCCTTTTATCAGCCTTCACAGTGGCGCCAGGTAATGGGAGTTCTAGGTTTCTCTGGAATGTAAAATAAATCCACTGTTGTAAACCACATAACCCTCAATGACAAATACTACACTCTTAGGTCACATTAGTTTTTTGTGTTTTGTTTTTTTTGCAAGTCATTTAGAAGCATTGGAAAATCATTTATCTTTGACCATTTCAATAATTTTAGAAAATAAAGTCATATGTTTTAAAAATAGTAAGAAAATAGTTACATAAAAATGAATCAGTATCCCATCATTATTTTCCTATTATATTTTCAAGATATATTACTGTTATGAATGCTTATGAATGCTTCCAAAAATACTTTATGCACTTGCATATGCACACACACACCCATGCTCCTCTTTATACATATGAGAATGTAAATAACATATCAAAGTTCTGATAGGTTAAATATATACTTGTATCTTATATATATTAAATGCATGCTTATATCTTTTTTAAAATATATATTTTATTGATTTTTTACAGAGAGGAAGGGAGAGAGATAGAGAGTTAGAAGCATCAATGAGAGAGAAACATCGATAAGCTGCCTCCTGCACACCCCCTACTGGGTATGTGACCGCAATCAAGGTACATGCCTTTGACCGGAATCGAACCTGGAACCCTTCAGTCCACAGGCCGACGCTCTATCCACCAAGCCAAACCGGCTAGGGTTGCTTATATCTTATTAAACATATACTTGTATCTTATTAAATGCTGCATAGAATTTCAATGTTTGGATAAGCCATTATTTATTTTACCAATTTATATTTTTTATTTTTTAATATATTTTATTGATTTCAGAGAGAAAGGGAGAGGGAGAGATAGAAAATCAATGATGAGAGAAAATCATGGATCAGCTGCCTCCTGCATGCCCCCTACTAGTGAGAGAACCCACAACCCCAGCATGTGCCTTGACCGGAATCAAACCAGAGACCCTTCAGTCTGCAGGCCAACACTCTATCCACTGAGCCAAACCAGCTAGGGCTTACCAATCATTATTAATTAACTATGTATTTTACCATAGGCTAAGTTTTTATTAAAAACTATTATTTAATGACCATCTTTATAGATATATTTATAAATGTGTGCACATGTTTATGTAGATGGAGCCCTAGAGATGGAGTTATTGCAGAATTGCTGTCAATGAGCTATGGGGGAACTCATGTCAACAATGATATGAAAGGTACTGTACCTCTGCTTCCTCCACCATGTGGTAAGTCATTACATCTATTTTATCTTTGCCAGAGATTTGAAAATGCTGTATAATTTTTTATTTTATTCTGCATTTCTTAATAGTAGGCAGACTGAAAATATTTTCATATATTTCACAGCCATTTCATTTTTTTTATAAACTGCCTGTTCATATCAGTTGCCAATTTTCTATTTAATGCTAAGGAAATTGCCCTCTTTTAAATGGCTTGAAAAAATATCCAAAGTTTTCTATTTTAATTTTTATTAATGAATTAACACTTGATATTATTTTTTATGGATTTGATGTAAAAGCTAATTGTGAGTAGTTATTACTGTCAGAAACTCTTTTTTTTACATTATCTAGTTACCTGCATAAAATGCACCTTAGAAACAGATTTTCCCTTTGTTTCCATAAATATAATTAATATCTTGAGTAGTTATTTTTTCTCATTTCAATAATGAGACATATATACTGTTTTCCTTTTTGATTCATGATTGCTGGAATTTCAGAGTCAAGTTTAAAAATTTGTATTTGCTGTCATTTTTAGTATATTTCTATCCTTTATTTTGCAATCCACTTTTTATTTTGGATCCATATTTTATTGGGCAATCTGAAAATAATGCTATTTTTTATATGTGTGTATACATCTATGTGTGTAGATCTAGCTGAGTATATAGGGGGGTGTGTGTGTGGTGAGGGAGGGAGAGGGACAGAGGAAGGGAGAGAAAGAAATCTGTTCCAAGCAGCGTGAAATTACTAACCTTGACAGTAATGTCAAAATTTAGTCTTTCTGGTTATCTACTTCTACATAATAAACTTCCTCAGAATGTAATGGCTTAAAACAACATGCTATCTTTTATAAATAAATTTTGAGATTGATGAGCTGGACTAGAAGGTTCTCATTGAGTTACAGTTAGATGGCAGCTGAGGTTGGAGTCATCAGGAAGCTTTCTTCACCTTCTTACACTTAGACTGAAATAGCTGGACTAAGGGGGGATTGGTCATTTCTCTCTCTCTCTCCACATGACCCTGTCATGTGGCTCACTTGACCTCTTTCATAGCCTCACAATCTCAGGAAAATTGGATTTCTTACATGGTGGCTCAGAATTCCAGGAGATTCAAGGAGAGGGTACATAGATCTTGATCTTTAATCAAAGAATTATCAAAAGATTTATACCATCTGTAATTTCAAATGCCATCTAACAAGAGTTTATTGCTTTGGATAAAATTATTTATAATATATTGGTATATTCTATAAATATATATATCATGAAATACTGCTGATACTTAAACATATATTCATGTATTCTCTACTATATTGTACTGAGTATAATTCTGTGCATGTCCTATTCTCTATATGAAGGTGTTTTATTACTCTTCATCTCTTCCTCACAATTCTATAGGTTGCTATTATAATTCCCTTTAGTACCTTTTTGGCAATAGGCACAGAGTAATTTGTTTTAAGTTAGATTGCTAAGCATTAGTGTTATAACTGAAATTTTAATCTAGTGACATAAGAATTTTTATCCTGGGAATTGCTAGGATGATGTGATTATCTACAGGAGGGGGCTCAACAGGGAATACATGTAAATGCTCATAGATCCACAGAATCTTAGAAAATACAGATGCAACTAAAATTCCTCTCTATGCAAAGGGATAAAATGACTTTTAACACAGAATATATAATTTCATGATAAATATTGTATAGATACCCTTCCTTCTAATCTCTCTTTTATGAAGTTAGCTGATACAGGTGAAGATAATTTATCTCAACCCCCAAATTAAACTTTTTAAAAAATATCTGTGTTTTTATTGATTTTAGAGAGGAAGGGAGAAGAAGAGAGAGATAGAAACATCAAGGATGAGAGAGAATCATTGATTGGTTGCTCCCGCATGCCTCCACACTGGGGATCGAGCCTGCAATCCAGGCATGTGCCCTGACCGGGAATAGAACTATGACCTCCTGATTCATAGGTCGATGCTCAATCACTGAGCCACATCAGCCAGGCTAAACGTTGTTTGAAAGTAAAGAACAGAATGTATGCTATGTTCCACCCCCCCACCCCCACCCCATGAAATATTTGGTGGTTGCTTGGAAAGTAAAGAGATCTTTAAAGACTGCTTTTCAGCCATAAATAATATCACTAAAACAGTTCTTTTCTTTTATTTATAAATTTATTTTTTATCAAAAGTTGAAAATAGAGCTATGAGGTAGGTAGAATACATATAAAGGTAGAACACATATAAGGATCTGCATTTAAAAAAAATATTTGAAATACAAATGATGAGGTTCAGAGAATTTATATCATTTTATAAGTCACATAGCTAGTATGTAACTGAGCTAGGATTGGAATCTGGGTGTTCAGACTTCTGACACACGGCTTCTTCTACCATATCCGCAATCTCTTCAGGATTGACCCTCATAATCTTTGACTTCATACAGTCTTCAGAAGCACCCTATAGAGTAGGTGTTTTTAGCCCCAATTTTTAGATGGCAAGATTGCAGTTGAAATAGAGTAAAATAGCTTGCCTAGGCCATAACTAACAAGTGTTTGCCTGCATCTATTATAAATTCTTTCCTTCATGCTAGTGAACCATTCTCAGCATGTGATGTGGACACTCATTTCTAGTAGTGTTTTTAGCAGTTTACTAAATTATTATTGCTCTAAGATTAAATGGTTGAATATATATGGAGTTGTTTATGTACTGTCTATAAATAACCCCTAAAATCCTATCTCATTCTCTGCAATTAAAAAAAAACAAACGCCTCCATGCCAACTGCTACCAAATGGAAAGTATCAATGTGTTATGGAGTCATTTGCTCTTTCCCAAATTTTGGATGCTCACATTTTTTTCTGATTAAAATGCTCTCATTGATTTTTCAAATTTTAGAAAGTGAAAAGCCTAAGATAGAGTGAGAATTCACCACTGGGAGCCATGACTTTAAAATGATTTGTGACTGTTCTTCAAATAGAACAGAGAAGATTAGGACTTATTTCCTGTAAGGATGATGCTGATTTTCATCTTTTTAAAATCTTACCAGAATAGAAGCTATATTCATTCTTCACAAGCCAAAATACCTTTCTCATATATATGGATATTAAGATAATTTTTAAAAATCATCTTTCTGAGAACTGATTTCAGCAATAATTAGAAATAGGCCGCATTTGTGACTAAGTGGCCATCTCAACTCTAGTTACTCTCTGTTCAAGACACTGAAATAGAGCACCCTAGTTGCTTTCTATGTGTTTTTAGATTGAATTAACAGAGAGATTGAAATAACTGTTTTCCTCTAAGGTATAGAATCTAGTTCTTTGGCAACAAGATAGGAAAGTTTTATTTTTCACATACTCCTCTTGTTCTGTTAAGAGGATAAATATATCATTTTGATTGCACGAAGATAGATACTCTAATTCCGATATCAACACATTAATTCTTCAACATAAAATCAGATGAAATTTGTTAAGGGCTTTCAGTAAAATAATTAATCTGCAGGATTTTAAAGGCTTAAGATTATTGACATAAAGGGAAATAACAAGGACACACTGAAATTCAATAAATCATTTTTATCAAATATGGATCTTTAAATATTTAAATTTAAAATACATACTTTAAAAAATCTGAGGTTATTTGGGTTTAGGAAAATGCAATGTTATAAAAAGCAAATGCTTATAAACTCTCAAGTTTATAACATAACCTTAATCAAGTGTCTATATTTTACACACATGAGATTGTTTGACTAAACAATTATTTTACTTAAATGTGCATAACTTTTTCTATCATGTAATTCTTTCACAAACTTGAGCTTTTATCATAATACCACATGTTAAACTTTACTACATAAAGGAAATTTAAAGATATTTGTTTATTTTGTCTGTGAACAAGTATCCTTTACAAATAATTTTGATCAATTGCTGTACTGAATTGCCATATTGAATAGGGAATCCCAAGACTAATCTGTTCTAAATCTTAATTCCATTTATCTTTTAACATAATATCAAAAAATATTTTTACTTTTAAAGGTTGGAATAATATTGTTATAGGCAGCTTGTTCAGTTAGATACAACTAGGGAAAAAGAACAAAGGACCTGAAGAAAAGGAGAGGGTAAGAAGAAAAGAAGAAAATATATTATTCTTTTTATTTCTTACAAAAAAGATTATTTGAGTCAGAATATGGGTGTTTAAGATTCCATTTATTACTATTAAGCACACATTTTGAGTGTGTTTTTTTATTTGAGATAGTCTCAGCTTGAATATTTCATTACCTTCCTTGAAATTTAAAATAACTTTATTAAACAAAGTGAAATATAAATATATCAAAATTATACACTAGTAGTATGGAATTTTATGAGTTCATGTTTGCATTTTTGGAAACTCATTTTCTTCAAAATCCAAAGTGTTCAAATCTCTTCTAAATCTTTCCACAATTCCCAACAGGAATATTCAGGAAGGATTCTCAGATATTTAATGGTTGGTAAATAGAGTAATATAGTCTAAGGCTGTCCTGGAATCCCTTTCCAGAAGTACTTACTTGCAATGAATATAAATAAGGCAACGAATTATTATTTGTTACCTTATCTCTTCAGAGAACCATTTTATCTAGACGATTATTTTTTGAGACTATGAAAGGTTCTATACTCTTGACGCTTCTGTCACATGTGCTGTCACTTCATATGCTTAAAACATAATGACACATATTTTGGCATGTGCTTTTTTATGATACTTCAAGCATATTCACTCCACAGTTCCCCATCAACACAAACATCTGGCATTTCCGTATATAAAAGGGAGCATTTCTGGGGTTTTACAGAAAGTGGCTCTAGTTCCCTTTAGCTCAATCAGTAGAAGAAATAGTTCAGGGTAACCAGAGACGGACACTAATATATGGTGTCTCTAAGCATCATTGAAACACTGAAGATGTAACAGCTACTTAAAAACTCAGTGACAATGCATGAAAAGCTTCAAAGGAGCTCATCTTTTGGGAAACAAATTCTAAGCCATGGCAGCTGTCATTCCATAATCAGTTTTGTCAGCAGTGCCAACATGAAGCTCCTTCAAATAGATCTATGGTCACAAGGACTGAATTCGGATGGGCCTATCAGTTGTATACGTTTTTTTCCGGACTTTAGCAGCGTAATCAACACAGATGTATTATCTTAGAATCCTATAGGAAAGGATTTCACATGGGTCCCATTGAGCTAAAATCAAGGTGTCAGCCAGGCTGTAGACCTTCCTGGAGACTCTATGAGAATATTGGAAACAAATTCTAAGCCATGGCAGCTGTCATTCCATAATCAGTTTTGTCAGCAGTGTCAACATGAAGCTCCTTCAAATAGATCTATGTTCACAAGGACTGAATTCGGGTGGGCCTATCAGTTGTATACGTTTTTTCCGGACTTTAGCAGCGTAATCAACACAGATTTATTATCTTAGAATCCTATAGGAAAGGATTTCACATGGGTCCCATTGAGCTAAAATCAAGGTGTCAGCCAGGCTGTAGACCTTCCTGGAGACTCTAGCTGAGAATATTGCCTTTTGAAGCCTCTACAAGCTCCTTGAGTTTCGTTTTTTGTTTGTTTGTTTGTTTTTTCTTCATGTAAAAATTTTTATTGAGATAAATGTACTTCATTACATTATATAGGTTTTAGGTGTGCAGCATTATAACTTTACATCTGTATCCACTATGGAGTGCTCACCACCAAAGGTCTAGTTTTTATGCATCACATACAATTTTTTACCTTAATCCATTTTGCTTTTTCTCACCCCCTTCTGTTCTGGTAACCATCAATCTGTTGTTTCTATTAGTTTGATTTTGTTTTTGTTTCTTATATTCCCCATATAAGTGAAATCATATGGTATTGACTTTAAAAAAATTAATTGTATTAATATATAATTTACATACCATAAAATACATTCATAGAGTTCATAGAGTTTTGATGAATGTATATGCCTGTGTAACCAACACTACAATTGACATATAGTAAATTTCTATAACCTGAAAAATACATTTGTGCCCATTTGCCATTAATAATACCTCCTAATCCCAGGAATGCATATCTACTGACCTACTTCCTATCAGTAGACTATTCTTGCTTTTTCTATAATTTTATGTAAGGGAAGTCATTCAGTATGTGGGCTCTTAATTTGACTAGCTTCTTTCAGTCAGCATGTTTTTTGGATCTACCCATATTGTTGAGTGTATAAATACTTGTGGTAGGTAGAATTCTAAAATGGGCCTCAAGATCCCTGCCCTCTGGTGTACATACAACTTCTCCAAGTTATGCAATCAAGCCCTGATCTAGGAGAGATTTTGCAGACAGAATTAAAGTACTAAATCAATCTACCTTGAAGCAGTGAGGTAATGCTAAGGTGAGTCTACATTTAATTTAAATTCCATTTTCCAATTGATTGTTGCTAGTATATAAAAGTACCAATGATTTTTGTCTATTCGACTTGTATCCTCTGTCCTTACTAAATCACTATTAGATCAAGGAATTTTTTATTGTATTGTATTTTTAAATTAAATGTATTGGGGTAACATTGATTAATAAGATTATATAATTTTATATAATCTGCATTTCTTAACTTGTGGTTTCTTCCTGGTCATAGCCAGCAGTGGGGGTTGAATCCTTCTCACCTGGCATCACTTTGTTGTTGGTGGTGGTGTTTTTTTTTTCCTGAATTTAATTGTATATTTATTTTTATTTTTTAATTTTTTAAAACTTCTTTATTGATTAAGGTATTACATATGTGTCCGTATCGCCCCATTGCCCCCCAGCCCCCACTCATGCCCTCACCCTCCTGTTGTCTGTGTCCATTGGTTAAGCTAATATGCATGCATACAAGTCCTTTGGTTGATCTCTCTCCCTTATCCCCACCATCCCCTGCCTTCCCTCTGAGGTTTGACGGTCTGATCCAGGGGTGGGCAAACTTTTTGACTCGAGGGCCACAATGGGTTCTTAAACTGGACTGGAGGGCCGGAACAAAAGCATGGATGGAGTGTTTGTGTGAACTAATATAAATTCAAAGTAAACATCATTACATAAAAGGGTACGGTCTTTTTTTTTTTAGTTTTATTCATTTCAAACGGGCCGGATCCGGCCAGCGGGCCGTAGTTTGCCCACGGCTGGACTAG
>NW_005357311.1:440246-467083 GCF_000412655.1 Myotis brandtii | reverse complement strand
GTTTATCTTCCTTTTGTTAAGTTGTATGAGTTTCCTGTAAATGTTGGAGATTAAACCCTTATCGGTGATAAGATTGGCAAATATGTTCTCCCATGCAGTGGGCTTTCTTGTTGTTTTGTTGATGGTTTCTTTTGCTGTGCAAAAGCTTTTTATTTTGATGTAGTCCCATTTGTTTATTTTCTCCTTAGTTTCCATTGCCCTAGGGTCAGTATCAGTGAAGAAATTGCTTTGGCATATGTCTGAGAATTTGTTGTCACCTGGCATCACTTTGAACTCTTGTATGTATTCCTCTTCCACTCTTCAGGACCTCTGTGATTATCTTGGGCCCACCAGGACAGTCCAGGATAATTTCTCTATTTTAAGGTCAACTGACTTGCAACCCTTAATCCTCCCCGCCCCCTTTTTAAATGTAAGATAACATATTCACAGATTACAGAGATTAGGGTGTGGGCATCTTTGGGGGCTGTTATTCTGCCTATCTCCTTTATCACTAATCATCTGGCTTGTAGACTAGGTATTTCTTAAACTCTTCAAACTGTGGTCTAAAACCAGCTTGTTCACATCTCTTTTTGTGCTATTTTTATCTATTATTGCTCATTGAATATATTTTGGATGACTCTAAGACCAATCATTCTCCATATTTTTTCCTGTCTCTATAACGTGACTGTCATTTCATGAGAAGTTTATAATTAAGGGTAATAGACCTGCCTTTATTTTTCTCTTGTGAGTGCCAGCTCTGATTATAGTCTTTTTTTTTCCCTCCGTAAATGTTTGCATCAGTCTGACTGTCTCTCACTTTTTTTAATCCTTCTTTTTGACAGCAAATTACTGGCTATCATTGGTTTCTTAGCCTACCTTTACCATGCTTTGATTTTCTCTGTTATCTAACACCTTTAGCACTTCTAGAATGACTGTCTTCACTGCTAGAAAGAATATGAGAAATCTACTCTTGTAAGACAAAGGTGACAAAATTTGGGCTGTGTTGTCTACTGCTGTTTCCCCCTGTTTTATAGTAAGCTTAATGCTGATGCACACTGAACTAGCCTTTTGGGAACCCAAAGCCACACATTCTGTTTGTTTGTTTGTTTTGGTAATCCACACCCAAGTATATTTTTCCATTGATTTTCTTAGAGAGAGTGGAAAGGAGGGGGAGAGAAACATTGATGTGAGAGAGACACATGGATTGGTTGCCTCCCACATGAGCCTTGATCAGGGCTGGAATAGTGCCTGCTGCAACGAAGGTATGTGTCCCTGAGCAGAATTGAATCTGGGACCCTTCAGTCCACTGGCTGATGCTCTATCCACTGAGCAAACCAGCTAGGGCCACCCTGCTTTTAAACAGTAAATATCTATGCTTTTGTAGATAACTTTATTATTTAAGGGTGTCGGTTTTGAAGCTAGACTGCATTGGCTTGAACATTAGCTCTAATATTTACTTGGCTATATAGCCTTTGACAAATTACTTAACTTCTTCCTGTGTCAGTTTTCTCATATGTGAAGTAGCCTTCTTAAAAGGATGAAATGAATTGACATTTGTATGCTATATTATGTGCTAAGTAAGTTATTCTTTAACAAGAGTTTATAATGTACCAAGTAAATACCTACATATTATTTACCAAATGCAATCAATGTTTCTACATGTTTTTTTTCACACACATAATCAACTTTTACTTCACCTTTACTCTTTAACCTTTTAAGTAAGTATTTTCTTACCTTTGGTTCCAGATAGTTAGTACATTGGCATCAGGTGAGCAAACACATTGAACCAAGCATCCATGAATACCAAAGGCCTTACTTAGACAAAGACCCAAGGGAAGTGATTTTTTTTACAGTTGCCATTTATAAAGAAAAGTAAGTTATTGATATGAAGAAATCACAAAAATGTCCTATCAACAAATAAGTATTTTTTTTCCTGATAAAAATATTAATAGACAATTCCCCTAACATCATATATATGAATACCTATCTCTGACACTCTGATGTTCATTGAAGGTTTGTATTTAAAAATAGGTCCAAGTGACTCTTTCTAGAATGTCAAAACAACTTGTTAGGACAATGAAAAAACTGGTTAAATTTTTTGTGGGTATCTTACAGGAAAAATAGGCAATTGAATATATTTATTTTCCTCTTTTAAGAACACAGAGCAGTTTCGGTAAAGAGAGGCAGGGGATGGGGGATACATAGGGAAGGAGAGAAAAGTAAAGAGAGACAGAGATAAAGAGATGGAGCTGGGCAGATTTATGTTTCTCTTATACTTAGACTCTTAGCTCCTCTGAGCAGTGAATAATTCACCAGGGAGACAAATATAGTCTCCTTAACTCAATGCTCATGCCACCAGGCAAAGACCAAAAATGATACACAGTTTTATGAACAAGATGATTCACTTGTTAATAGAATAAGTATCCTGAAAGTTTTAAGAAAGCTAGAAAAATGTAGGCATCAGAGCAGAATTTTGTTATGATATTCAGTATATTATATTTAATATATATTTTGGCCAGAAATAAAAATCAACTAACAGACTGAATATAAGAAATGGATTTTAGAAAGCGGTAAGGGATAAAGCCCAGGGTTCAATATAAGAGACCCCCAAAAAAATCATCTAAGAAGGATGAAGTTAGGAAAAAATGTTATACATAACACAACTATGGTATTTGCATAATTCACAACATGCATTGATCTAGAAAGTAACCTGATTGCACAATTTAAGTCATATCAGGGTCACAACCTGCAAGTGTGGACCACAATGTCTGCAGTGAATATGATGTTAGGCTTTCAGTTCTCTTCATAAGAACTCATAATTGAAACTTGATGACAGCAAATAGATGATTGATAGATAAGCAGATAGAGGTGTAATATATGTATTAAATTGAAAAGGTAGTTTAGTAGGCTGTTATGACTCATTTGACCAAGTTTATGGATTGTAATTTTTTTATATATGTTTTTATTGATTTTAGAGAGAGGAAGGGAGAGGGAGTTATATAGAGAGAAATATCAATCAGCTGGACCTATATTTTTTAATATTATTTCAGATTTTATCTGAAGACTTCATTAATGGATGTATTTTCTTCCTAAGAACAAGAGTATAATAATTAATTCTTGACTTAATTGGAATCTTGAGCCTGTAGGAAAGTTTAGTTGAAAAAAGCCAATACAATAAAAAAAATTGATTACTAAAAGGTCATCCAGGAATATTACATCCCTTCTTCTCTGAGTAATCAGAACTAACATTGGCAGAGTTTTTGGCAAACAAAAGCAGAACATGATTCACATTCTATAAGTCAAAAGCCAGATGAAACAATAAACCAAGGACATAGAGATAAGCTTAAATGTAAGTCAAAATAATCATCTTCCATAAATAGTGTCTCTTGTGATGAAAGCTGAGAAGCCAAGGGCAAAAATAATTTTGAGATCCAATTTTCTCACAGTATCATGACTTAAAGTAATACAGGTCCAGTGGGATAACATAACTATACATTGTCTAAATTAATTACAAAATGGATTCACTTATAGAAATAGAGTATTAAAGATCAGTTTTTCAATATGATATTTGTTTGTCTGCAGAGTTCTACACGATATCAGATTTAATTTAGAGCTACACATCCAAAGGAAGGGCAGAAAAGATGAAAATTTCAAGTATTAGAAAAAATAATCATTTGATAAATACTGTTATAACCAGTCATTTTTAAGAGCCATTTAAGGAATGCGTTTGTAAAAAGCCATGATCTCTATTTGATAAATATGCACCTCACATGTTATATTGCCCCTTTATTTTTATAGCCCCTTGTGGATAAGTGACTTTAATCTTCTCTTTAAGAAACAATTACATTAATTTACATTTTACTTTTGAATGTTATATATTTTTCTAAATATCATGTAAAGAAATATAATAAAACCCAAGTTTCTAATTTTATTATACTGACGTTTGTTAAATTTCCATTTCACTGATTTTTCTGTAATTTTCAAGAGCAAATGCTAAAGTCAAGTGTGTTAATTAGATAGGAAGGGGAAAAATTACCATGCTGATTTAGCAAGTGAGCATCACAAGGGATTGGAGGTGACTAACAAAGGGTCCTTGTCTTTTTTATTCTGGCTGTGGAAGGAAAACAGTGCAGGTACTCTAAACCATCAGCTGCATGCAATTTGGGGAACAAAACATGATAGCTTTGATTTGGCTCCCCAGAAAGCAGAGGCACAGATGACAACCTCCCCTTTGGATTTAAAGATGCCACAGAACAATGATGTTAGAAGTTTCACAGCAGTTTCCAATCCAAAAACTGTGATGATTCAAAATTTAACAAAGGATTTAAAATTTCAGACTAACCAGATTTATAGGAAGCAATGATTGAAGGTAAGGACCAATGGTGAGTTACCAAACTATTGTTAGGAGATCACAATGATTTATAACAGAGGTTCTCAACCTGTGGGTCGCGACCCCTTTGGGGGTCGAACGACCCTTTCACAGGGGTCGCCTAAGACCATCGGAAAACACTTATATAATTACATATTGTTTTTGTGATTAATCGCTATGCTTTAATTATGTTCAATTTGTAACAATGAAATTGGGGGTCACCACAACATGAGGAACTGTATTAAAGGGTCGCGGCATTAGGAAGGTTGAGAACCACTGATTTATAAGAATATCCTATATCATAGGATTTGTTAATTTTGGCTAATTTTGATCAGAGAACTCCTCACTTAAAAAATATATTTAAACATTACACCGAACCATTTATTTTTTATTCTTCCTTAATGAGAGTTGGCAGCTTTCAAGCATGCTCACTACAAAAGCAGCCACATATTCAATGATGTTTGGCAGAAGAATATAAAAAGCTTTAAGTATTAGCACTTCCTGTGGCAAACTCAGAATCATCATTGATACAAAAGTCAATACCAACAGAAGTCATTTGCCTGCTTCAAATAGCCTCTATATAACCAACATAACGTGTGTGATGATGAAATGGCAGGGGGGAATGTTTCAACAACTATGACTAACACAGTTATCCATATGGACAACATGCTGAGGTGAATGTGTAACCCAAGTACTCTGACTAGGAAAATGAGTCAAGAAACATTAAAAAGGAGGCCAAAATTTACAATATTTTATATCACATAAAATTGTGTAACTAATGTCATTTCCTTAGATATATTAGATTTTCTTTAAAATAGATGATGTTTTATTATGTTGCAATTCATAAAGCCCTTTATTATAGAAAATATTACTAGATTTTGTATTAATGGTTTTGACATTTTAGCATTACATTTTATGGAAAATTTTTAAGACATCCTGAGCTTCATAGAATTTTTATCTCTGTATTTCTGTCAGTGTTTGACATAATGTTTTGCATATGGAATGTGCTAAAAAACTGCTTGCTTGCTAGATTTAATTTAAATTAAAAGTTCAGGAACTCAATTTTATAGGCACCGTGCATGATAGAACTTTAAACCCCCATCAACACAGAAAGGCCAATATAAATCTTGACTTTGGTCTGACTTTAGTTTTTGAAATTGTTCAGTGCCAATAGGAAACACTGATAAAAGTCCCACTTGAGGAATTGCACTTGTTTTTTAAAAGCTTTTAATAGATTTTTATGGCTACAATGATCTATCTATATCTATCTATCTATCTATCTATCTATCTATCTATCTATCTATCTATCATCTGTCAACCTACCTATATTTCAAGTGGAAAGACCTATATTTACCATATATGTTTGCTTTAGTATACCTGTACTTTTAAAACCTTTGTAAGTCAATTGATTCATTTATAATTACAAACAATCCTTACTATAGAGATAAACAGAATTATATTCTTATAAGGGAATTTGAGAAACTCTAATCTCTGTTCACATTTCTAACTATGAGGGCCCTTAAATCATTAAAATCAGAAAAGCAAAAAAGAACCAAATTCAGTCTGTTCAAACTAAATATCACTCTATTTCATTCATAGAATTCTCCTTTTTATGAAGAATGGAATTGCTTTCAAAATATCCCTGTAAAAAGACTCAACTCTCCTGTCTCTGAGAATGAATGTACTAATCCCACTAAACTAAAAAACCCTCAGGATCAGTCAGCCTTTATTACATTTTGAATTTTACTGTCTAGCTCAGCACTAGGCTCAAAAAAACTACTAAAATATGCTTATCACAGTGTATCCCATTACTTTGCATTAATTTAGCAAATTTTCTATCTCCTGGTATTCTTTAGAAATGGAGCAAAAAATAGAGTATTTCTATGTGAAGAAACTCTAGAGTAGTAGTTTTGAGGTGTGTTCTAGGAAGCACTAATCTACCAAAATGATTGCATTTAAAATATTCCACAGTTTCACCTGGAGAAGTGTAAAACACACGTTAATTCGTATATTTATGCATCGCTTCCCAATTTGGTTTACAACCGTTTTCTGCACTGCACTCACACATTCTTTGGAGAAGACTAGGAGCGATTGGGAGGATGTTTCAAGTGGGGCATCTTCTTAAGTTAGGCCCTGGTAATGTGACAAAAGAGGTTGAAGATGGTGGAAGGAGAGCTATGTGAGCACAACGCTAATAATGTCATGATTTCGGCTCAGTTTTATTGCTCCACTGTGAGGAATTCAGAAATTGAATGTAACATTTAAAAGCCCTCTCCTCACTCTGAAAACACATAGCATTTATTCTCTGTAACAGTTTTAACTATGACCTCTCATAGTCACTGCACATACATGCCTATGTGTCTGAGTATTGCTGACCTCCCTAAGTTGTAATCATATTGAGGATATCTGCTCATTGATTGGTTATTAAGTGATTATAAAGCAGTTTTTTAAACAGTTTGTTGATGTATAATTGATATGCAAAAATTGCAGATATGAAATGTATGCAGTTTGACCAGTTTGGACATATGCATAAATCCATGAAACCATCTCCACAATCAAAGTAATAGATATATCCATCACCTCCAAAACGTATGTTGCCTTGTTTTTTTATTGTAAGAACAATATTTTTTATGGTAAGAATAATATTTTTAAAAGATGTAATGCTTTAAAAATTTAATACTTTATACAAGATGGTGAAATATATTACCCGTATTTCACATGTGCAAGAAGTTTAGTCTTAGGCTGGTTCTTACCCAGGGTAAGGATTGGTTGTAGGTGGGATGTGTGGAGAACATTTGAGTTAACATCAGAAATTATGGTTTTAGAGCTCTGTCATTTAAGAGCTGTGTAAGCTGGGATAAGCCAATGCATTTCTATATAAAAATATAAAAAAAAATACGTGCCCTGTATATTTCTCCGATTTATTATGAGATTCAAATGGGAGCATGGACGGGATGATTCTATTAAGGAGTCCATTATTATGATTTTATTTAATTCCAACAAGTATTTGAGGATTGTTTGAATTATCATTTTTCTTCCAATGGACTAAATTGCTTTTCATGCTGCCAGCTTGCCTGAATGTCTTTGAAGCTGAATAATCCAACTTTCTATATAGGGATCTACCTTTTGACTTTATTACATTTTAATACAGATACACGTTTAATTCCTCCTTTTTGCTACATTTAACTACATTTCCCCTTTAGAAAAATTCAGTAAGTGAAATTACTTTAAAAACGTTTTCTCTATGTATTTGGATTGGGAACCCACACACCTATAACAGTGGTTCTTAAGTAGGATGGTAATGCAGCCAACTCACCTGAAGGGCTTTGAAAAGAGACTGTAGTGTCCCTTCCACAGAGTTTGATTCAGTGGGTCTCAAGTGAGGCCCCAGGATCTGTAATTCTAACAGATTGCCATGCGACGCTATGGTTTTCTTTCTGAGTCAATCTGTAATTGACTTCTCTGACCTTAATTTTCCATCCTGTTTTCAATCCATACCCAGTCTATTGCTGTCACATCTTTAAAAAAATTCTTCTTCTTCTAATTATATTTACATAGTTACGTTTTACCCTATTATGAGTGAAATTTAAAAGAATGTTAAAACCACGAAGCAATAAAAAAATACTCATGAAGAAATCAGCCTATCTCCCGGACCCCAATAACTTAACTAGCCTTTCTCTGTTGGCAAACACCCAAATGTCAGTGTATCCTCGAATTTTAGCTACATGCCATTTGTCAGGACCCGTCCTTATTTCCAAGAAGTGATACAATAATTGGAGATCAAGACCCATTTTTCACATTTGTCATGGTGGGGAAGTAACAACTAGGCTACTTCAAAGAAGTCAGGTGGATGGATTATATGTTAGGGATACTACGACCTGGAATAGGGCTGGGTTTTGCCGATAATGAGGAAAAACTGGTCTGGTCAGCAACTCTAGCTGAAAGTTGCACTTCTGGTGTACTTTATAGATGAGTTCCTTATTTCATTTTAAAATATATAAGGTGTACTAGGAAAATTAAGAAGATATTGATAAAGATCACTAACGATAATGTTGATTATGAATCTGAACTTAAGAAGTAATTCTGAATACAAATTTTATGATTTAGGAAAGGATCCTTTAACCCAGAAGAAGTGTTGTTCACAAAACCGGTAATGAACTAACACAAGCAAATCACTAGTTGTCTTTGTTCTTATAAATTCAGAAAAGCTGTGTTCCTACTTGGCTGTAAAAAAGGAATGTTTGACACAAGAAAATGGCATAATTAGCAGTTAATTTAAAGTAACTAAAGTATATTAGCCCTAATCAAATGAACAGTTTTATTTTTCTTGCTGTCTTTAGTAATCACACATATATGACTCTTTAAAAAGCCAGTCCGGTTGGTTTGGTGCATGCTGTTTTATCACTTTTTCTCTTTGCTAGCACACAAATTTACCCTTAAATGGTTCACGTCTGTTCTTTGGAATGTAGTGATCTCTGAAGGCCTCTGTGCCTCCTTGTTTATTTTAAAGGGACAATGGGAAGCTTTATTGTATGAGATTTAAGGAAAAGTCTTGATTTCTGAGGCTTCTGGGTAATTTGCAGATTTCCCTTACAAGTGGGCATCAACTCTTTACAAAAAGTTAATCATTTAGAATCTATTCATTTGTTATGATTATGCCAAGTTAGCTGGTAAAATTTGATGAACAGTCCCTGATATTTTTTCAAGTTAATGCCGATACTTAATCATTTTGCTTCCTATCCAAAAATAAACCTGGTTCATTAGGATAAACGTATATCCCAGTCCCAGAGCAGTCCCACTTCATACCTGTTGTCCTAATGCATTCATTCATTTTTTATTTAAAAAATATTTTTATTGATTTCAGAAAGGTAGGAGAGGGAGAGATATATAGAAACATCAATTATGATAGAGAATCATTAATCAGCTGTCTCCCACATGCCCCACACCAGGGATGGAGCCTGCAACCTGGGCATGTGCCCTGACCAGGAATTAAACCATGACCTCCTGGTTCATAGGTCATTGCTCAACCACTGAGCCAAGCCGGCCTGACTTGATGTATTTATTGATGTTCTTTCTTATACTCTCAAAATTGCACACAATTGTATGACCAATAATATGTTCACCCTAAATATGAAGCATAACTGTGGAATCAGTAAAGTGAGAGAGTAGCTGCTGTGGGAAAAGATCTTAGTAAAGGGGCCACTAAGTTAAATTTATGAGAATCAAAATTAAAGGTTTTAAAATTGATCAATGCTTTAACGAGGTATGAATTATAGCATGTTCTGTATAGGCTATTTTTTTTTTTAGTTTTTATGTATTGTCTGGTCCATTTTTAGCTATTTGGTATAGCGAAAATTGGAACACTGTTTAATCTGTTCCATTGTTACTTCTAGAGAGATGCTCTTTTACCTGCATCGAGTGTACTTTTTTTCCTATTGAACTTATTAATATCATCTAGTCTTGCCGACTGTGGGTATTCAATATATACTTTCGCCCAGCTGCATGGCTCAGTGGCTGAGCATCGACCTATGAACCAGGAGGTCATGGTTCAATTCTCAGTCAGGGTCACACCCAGGTTGTGGGCTCAATCCTCAGTAGGGGGCATGCAGGAGGCAGCTGATCAATGATTCTCTCTCATCATTGATGTTTCTCTTTTTCCTTCTCCCTTCCTCTCTGAAATCAATAAAAATATATTACACACACACACACACACACACACACATATATACTTCAGTGATTTTTATCTGTTTCTTAGCTTCTGTATAGAAAGACCCATGACATCTTTTATTTTATTTGAATCAATTAGAGAGCCAGGTGTTTGATAGTGGTGAATAGAGAACTATTTACCTAGCATTATGAACAATTTCTTATGTTAGTTGCAGTGCTGGATTTCCTACTGAGAAGTTTTCCAAACACAAGTCTCTGTGTCAGTATTCTATACTTGCTTTAGTTGATAAGGTTACATCAATAATTTTTTTTATCTAAGAATACTGTGGATATAAAAAGATCTGGTGCTGTGCGATGTAAGAATAGGAAATGACACTGGGACTAAGCAAAGGGATTTACCTCTGACCACAGGCATGTTTCTGATGTTCCTGCTGTGTTTCTTTTCTCTCAAAAATGAGATTAGGGCTTCTCTAAGCTGCATCATAAGTAATAAATGGTAGTTTATAAACTACCAGGGATACAAAAAAAATTCTGTCTTCTTTTCAGTTAATGATCTCAAAACATATTCTCCTTAAGCAACCTGTAGTTCCCTACATATAAGTAATATATTTATATGGTTTCAGAAAAGCATTCAGTGAGAACTGTAGCTGATTCAAATGTGAAATAGTGACATTTTCTGGAGAGTCATTCATAGCAACAAAAAGGGTACATTATACTTAGTTACAGGGCTTTCAGCCAATACTCATTAAATCTTACTGTGTAGACTATGGTATTATTCTTAGAACTACCACTATTATAGATATTATTAGCTATCTATTCCGCAAATTACAAATAATGGCAAATACCTTTTAGAGTTTAGACCATACATGCTATCAGACATAGACATTCCCAGGTGTTTCTAAGAGATGTCTGTTCTGCAGGTAGAGCAGTCAATATTAAATGCAGACATATTTTAAGATCACCCATAGTTGCTGTGTTTCTAAGGCTTTCAGAGTGATATAGGTGATTTTTAAGGAAATCTGTTGTAGAAATTTTTAAATGTGGTCAGTTTTTAATTTGCAAATATACCTAGTTGAATGTGTGTCTGTGGCTCGTGTGTATACACACATACTTACGTTAGGGCAAAGCAATAGTTGTTTAAAAAGACGACATAGCCATAACCGGTTTGGCTCAGTGGATAGAGCATCGGCCTGCAGACTGAAGGGTCCCAGGTTCGATTCCTGTCAAGGGCATGTACCTTGGTTGCGGGCACATCCCCAGTGGTGGGTGTGCAGGAGGCAGCTGATCGATGTTTCTCTCTCGTTGATGTTTCTAACTCTCTATCCCTTTCCCTTCCTCTCTGTAAAAAATCAATAAAATATATTTTTTTAAAAAGACAACATAAAACCATATAATTTGGACTCTTAAAATGTATTTCTTGTCATTGTTGATTATATAGAACTATTAACAAAAATAATCTTTTCATCAAAGAGACATAAAACTAATACATTTTGTATGCTATTATTGCTTCATGATATGATTTCTAAGATATTTTGACTATATCAAACAACCATTACTATCTAAAATATCCAATTATAAGTCATAACTAACATACACAGAAAATCAAACGCATTAAGTAGATTTAATTTTTATGTGTCAAGAAGAAAAATGTATGTGTAACAGTAAACCCTGTATTTAAAAGACATAAGTAGATAAGTGGAACCCATCAAAAAATTTCGAAAGATAATCATATTAAAATTCCAAACAAGAAAAACTGAAAGGGAGAGAGAGGAGGAAAAGAGGGGGAAAACCCTCAATGATCTGCAATAGATGGGACACAGAAAACGTTCTCTCGCCCAAATCTCCTAATCCAGGTCAAAGTAAGCATTTCACCTCTAACTCCCCTATGACATTTTTGTAGAGTCAAACAGAGAAAACACAAGCAAACACCAAAACACCAAAAACAACAATTGGAAAACATCTTTGAGAGGATGACTATGTTTTCTTTTTTTAAGTGCTATATTCTGTATTCTGGTCTTTCCCATGCAAAAATCCAAACAAACAGAGTAGGTGCCAGTAACTGGAAGACTATGGTTGGTGTCTGAGCTATCTATATAAAGATTTTAATGTGGATTACATAAAATCAATATTATTGTTAAAAATCATTTTTTTTCAGAATATAACAAAATTCCCAAGTTTGCAGTGAGTGTGCAGCACCAACAATGATTTATTAGCTTCTGTATTGAAATACTTGCTTTAAGTCTACTATAGTTACATAGTGTTATAATTTACTAGAGGACTGATGCACAAAATTCGTGCAAGAGTAGGCCTTTGCAGCCCCAGCTGCTTGGGCCCTCCCAGCCCTGGCTTTGTCCAGAAGGTTGTCCAGAAGGTCGTTCCGCTGTTTGGCTGTTTGGTCAATTTGCATATTACGCTTTTATTATTATAAATTATTATAGATAGAAATTTGCTAAGACACATTCCTCCTTGGTATGTATGAGATAGCTGATCATTGCACACACATTATACTTTAACTCATTATATCTGGAGAGGAAAAAATATTCTATATCAGGTATACATAGAAATGTGAATTATTAAAATTTTACTATGGTTTTAGGTCAGTCTTCTATAATATTTATAATTATCCTGCAAATAAATATAGAAATGCCAGTAGTATATTAGAAGTGCTTATGTTTTATTTCATGGTTGTATTATTTAAAATGTCACTATTGTTAATAACAAAGCACTAAACAAAACTAAACTAAAAACAAAAATGTCATATTTGTTTCCAGTATAGTTTAAAAAAGTAAGCACACTCTACTGAAAGCCAAATATAGGGGAATGAAATTCTTGTGTAAGAGTCCAGAGAAAAGTGATACATTATACATGGGAGAACAATTATTCAAATGAATTTAGATTTCTCATCAGAAAACATAGAAACAAGAAGGCAAATTTTAGATGCTGATAGAAAAGAATTCTATATAAAAATATCCTTCTGATATAAAAGTGAATAAACCATCTTCAGATTAAAATAAACTGAAAGAATTTGTTGTTAGCAGACTTGCTTTAAGTAAATATCAAAGGAAATTTCTTAGGCAAAACTACCACCTCAGGTAAAAATGAACGTTTAGAAATAAAGAATGAGCAACATAAATTGTAAATTTGTTAGTAAATGTGATAGACTATTTTTCTCCTCCTAAGTTTTAAAAAATATATATAATAGTTGAATGCAAAAAAATATTGTCTAATGAAATTTTCATTCTATTCAGGTATAATATACATGAAAACTACAACAAAAAGAGGGATGGTGATGATATCTATAGGGAACATTTTTACATTTTTAATTTGAAATGGTAAAATATTAATAGACTGAAATATGAAGCATCTATATTAATATCCCTTAAAATCACTTAAAAGGTATAGAGATATTTAATAAATAAGTTAATATAAATACTGAATAATATTTAAACATTCCCTAAAGACAGAAAGTTGGACACAAAAAAATACAAAAGGCCAATCAGAAAATAAATTATAAAATGATATACCCAAATCCAAATGTATCAATAATAACATTAAATGTAAATGTAAATATCTCAGTTAAATAGATTATGATTAGATGGTATTTATTATTAGAGAGATGTACATTAAAACCATAGCAAGGTAGAGACTTTTGTCTGGCTCCAACACACCTCTCAGAATGGCTAAAAATGAAAAAATATATACAAATAACACTAAATAGGATGGGTGTAAATCGAAACACTCATACAGTGCTGATACGAATGTAAAATGCCTCAGCCGCTCATTAAAAATTTGTCAGTTTCTAGTGAAAATATATGAGCATGTACCACGTAATCCAGCAGCTGCATTCTTAATGTTTAATATCAGAGAAATGAACATTTATATCTACACAAAAACCTGTACATGAATGTTCATAGCAACTTTTTTCATAACAGCCAAAAAAAAAGAGAAACAATCCAAGTGTCTTTAAAATGGATGAATGGTTAATCTCTTCCCACCCATTCATCCATTTTAAAATTTATTTTTTATTCCTCACCCAAGATATTTTTAGAGACAGTGGAAGAGAGAGGGAAAGACAGAGAGAAACATGGATGTGAGAGAAACACATCGATTGGTTGCCTCCTGCAGGCACCCTGACCAGGACCCAGGCTGAGGAGGAGCCTAGAACCAAGGTACGTGCCCTTGACTGGAATCAAACCCCCTTCGGTCCACAGGCCTACGCTTTATCCACTGAACCAAACCGGTGAGGGCCATTCATCTATTTTAAAGGCACCTAGATTGTGTCCATTAAAAACAAAACAAAACACTTCTATGCATATATGCAAAACCCACGGACATAGACAATAGTGTGGTGAAGTGAAGGCCTGGGGAGCTGGCTAGAAGGGGTCATGGGGAAAAAAGGGAGCTATCTGTAATACTTTCAACAAATTAAAAAAAAAAAGCCCATATCTAGTTTCTTGTAATGTGAATTATTACGCAAATTGTTGCACATTCATACCCTGGGATATTACTCGGTACTGAAAAGGAATAAATTATTGGCACAGTAATACATGCAAGAATGGGAATGGAACCTCAGACTCATGCAGAGCGAAGGAAATACCTGTCTCTAATAATTACATAGTGCGTGATAACAACCATGTAGCATCCTTGAAATGACAAAATTATAGAAATAGAGAACAGGTTCGTGGTTTCCAGGTATTAGGCAGGGGAGGAGAAGGGGCAAGGAATTAGCTGTGCCTATAAAAGGGTATCATGGAGGATGCTTGCGATAAAATTATTCTCTATCAGGACTGTGGTAGTGATCACATGTATCAGAAATGAGAAAATTGCATAGAACTAAACACACAAACATGGCATAGGGTATGTAAAACTGGTAAATTCTGACTAAGATCATTGGATCGTATCTGTGAATTTCCATGTTGTGATATTATGCTATATTTATGTGAGATATCACCATTGGGAGAAAATTTATGGAAATACACTTGAATCAGCTCAAGCACTGTTTTCTCTATTCCAGCACACCTAGGTCATGCACAATGGACCAAATTAATTCTCCTTAATGACTGGTATAAGTTTCAGTTCTGTTATTGAATACATTACTGTACAGTTTATAAGTGTTTTTCTCACTGAAGTGTGAGCTTATTCAGGAAAGTGTATATGTCCGATCAATTTTGCTATTCTCAGATCCTTAGTATACTGCCTGGCACATTGTAGGTACTCTATTTAAGTATTTCTTCAATGAACAAATACATGAAAAAATGAAATACCACAAAATTTAAAAAGTACTCTGAAAAATTTCTTAGGTCTACAGAGACTTAGATTTTTCAAAACAAATTATTTTAAAGAGAAGTGCTAAATTTTATTGGTTAGAATCTTTGGCAATATATTTTTTCTGACGTATTATAAGTGCCTATTTATCAGTAATGAAAGGAATTGCGCCCAATAGAAAAATGGTCAATTCTGTATCTTAAATAGCCACTGCCGACATGACCATCTAATTTCTATTGAGGTATACAGAGGCAGCCAGACACATGACTGTTACTGTGCAGTTATTTATTTTGTTCACAGCATAATTTCCCTTCCAACAGAGATTTGCTTCTAGAGCCACAGTAGAAGGTCTGAACATAAATATATTATTAATTTGAGATTTTTGATTTGTTTTTAGTGGTAAGTCCTATTGGATAAGTAATTTTCTAATAATAATTTGTTTAGGAGACATAAATATTGACATGATAAATAATGAAAATCTGGATTACTAACTTTGGAATTACACATTACTCACATCCTTGTTTATGTAATTCCATGTAATTATTGGCTAAATAGCAGGGAAAAAAGGATATATGTGCACACAGTTTATTCTGACTCAGTCATGGCACTGTCTTTACATGAACTATTATAAAAGCAGAGATATATGTGAACAGCTCTCTAAACATTTATTTGATGTGTGGTATTTAGACTGAGATTAGGAAGCTACTAACCAGAAACAACTATATGAGGTACAAAAATTAGAAAGGATCAAGGAAAACCTTAAAGTATATTTTCTTTCCCTTTCTTTGCTATTCCTTTCCCCCACTCTTTTATTCCTTTCTTTGCTTCCTTCCCTTTCTCCTTTCTCTCTCCTCCTATCTCTCTCCTCCCTTCCCCAAGTCTATCTTTTCCTTTTTTCTTTCATCCTTTCTTAATACAAATTGTTTTCTTGTTTGTTCATTTGTTGCTTAGTTTTATATACCACATATGAATGAAATCATATGGTTCTTGACTTTTCCTGTCTGATTTAGTTCACTTAGCATGATATTCTCAAAACCCACCTATGTTGTTGCAAATGGCAGTATTTCATCTTTTCTTATGGCTGAGTAGTATTCCCTCATGTATATGTACCACATCTTCTGTAAGTAATCTATCAACAGACACATTGCTTGTTTCTGTGTGTTGGCCTCTGCATATACTGTTTCAGTGAACACAAGGGTGCATGTATCTTTGTAATTAAATATTTTATTTCATTTTTCAGGTAGATACCCAGAATAGGGGTTGTGTAAGTTCTTTATATATTTAGATAGTAACCCCTTGTCAGAGCTGCTGTTTGCAACTATCTTCTCCCATTCAGTTGGTTGCCTTTTTATTTTATTGACGGTTTCTTTGGCATGGAGAAGATTTTTAGTTTGAATTTTTAGTCCCATTAATTTATTGTTGCTTTTACTTCCCTTGTCTTTGGACTCAAATTTATAACATCTTCCCTAAGACTCATATGTGAGATATAAAATTGAAAGCAACAAATAATCAAATAAGACAGATAAAAAATGCTAGACATAGACAACAGTGTGGTGATTAACAGAGGGAAAGGGGACCGGGAGGGATCGAGGGGTAGAGCGGCTCAAATATATGGTGACGGAAGGAGATTTGACTTTGATTGGTGGGCACACAATGAAATATACATCTATTTAATTGTATTAACCAATGTCACACTAATAAATTTAATATAAATAAAACATGTAAATCATGTTAAGTCACTTACCCCATGCTCAAAGCTCTCCAGTGACTTCCTATTGCATTTCAATGTATAACCCAAAATCTTAACCAGCACTTTAAAGAAACAACATGGACATAATCTGGTCTCTGATACCACTTTCTCTTCAGTCAAACTGGGTTTATTGCTCTTTCTTGACCCACAGTAAGGAATATCCTGTCATGGCATCTTTGTAGTCAATCTTCTCTCCACATGGGAGGTTCTAGGTATTCTCAAAGTCTTTTCCCTCCCTTCATTCATGTCTCCACCCAAGACAGCCATGTCATACCTTACTGCCCAGCATACCAAATACACTATATCTTTGTAAGTCACTTACTGTGACCCTATGATTTTAGTTTCTTCAAAGCACTTACCACTATAAAACACTATGTGTGTTTATTTTCTCACCCATTAGATTCAGGCGATGTGAATGCAGGGGCTTATTTTGTTCAGTACCAAATCCTAGTGTCTGGAAAGCATTCAGGCCTAAATTATTATTTTTTCCTCCAGTGTAAGAATGAATGGGAAAAGACAAAAATGGAGAGCTAAGTGTTTTTTAAACACAAATAACTGGACAGCACTCTCCAATATATCTTTCCTTAATGGTGAAAGTGTTCTATATTTGTGCTGTCTCACATAGTAGCCACTAGAAAAATGAGTGTATTAAGGGCTTCATATATGGCAAGCAATACTGAGTAATGCATTTTTTATTTTCTTTAATTTAATTTGAACAGCCACATTTCTATCATATTGGACGGCACAGCACAGGACAATAGAGAGGCAGGGAAATTACTAGGCCTACTAGCATAGCATATTGACCCAAATATTCACTGTGCAATTAACGTTTTAATGCCCATCAAAATGTTTGTATTATTTGAAATGAGTGCCCTGGTGTTACTATGTTATCAAAAAATTTAATTTCAATTCCAGTGATCTCATTTTGACTTAAACTTATAGTTCAATTATGTGATATTGGAACTTACAAGCATATGAGCAAACATTGTATTTTTAAGTACTGAGAATAAAATGAAAATAGAAAGAAATGAAATAAATTTTGATTTTCAAAATTTCCAAACATTTAGTAAACAGTTATTTCTATTGTTAGCAAAGGTTTGAATGTATTTAAAGAATTAAAAATTAAAGAATTGCCCATTTGTTTTCATGTCTAATAAAATAATCAGAAAACTATTAAATGTGCTTGGTGTACAAGTATTTTCAATGACTCTATTACTTATAACAATGCAAATTGGGTATAGTCTTAACACCCAAGAATAATGGACTTACAGGAACTAGAAATATACTATATCCTATTGTTGAAGTTCATATTTGGGACTAAACCTCTTGTCCTAAAAAAGTATAACAGAGAATACAATATAGTATCTATATATATAAAGCAGTAATATGCAAATTATCCATTACAGTGTCACAGTCACGACCGCAGGTGGGCGGGCCTGCACTGGGTGGTGGGCGGGGCTGTGCGTGGTGAGGGGCAGGGCTGCGTGCACATCGGTTCACCAGGAGATAGGTCCGCCCCACGCCCCCCCCTCACTGGCGGCGGCAGCTCCCTCCCGGCTCCCACAGAAACGGTGTGGCTCCCTCCTGGCTCCCGTGGGTGCTGGTGGCTCACTTCCCCCTCCCACGGAAGCCGCATAGCTCCCAGTGGTGCGCTGCGGTTCCCGCCTGCTCCTGCAGAAGCAGCGGGCAACCTACAGCACATGATACTGCATGATGGGCCACTAGTGTGTATATAATAATGTGTGTATAATTTATAATTGCTTAAGACATCAATAATTATTCTTTATTTATTAATTTATAGGTTTCAGGAGAGTATAGTAACAATAACTGCATATTGATAAGGTTAATAACTAAGGTTTATTATCTCTGTTTTAAGTCCTTGGCCTTCTAAGTAAGGATAACCTCTTGCATATTGTATAGCTTTGCATTTTCTTTGGTAAACCTCCTTTGGCATATGTAAAAAATTCTATTATACTTTCCATCCTCTTCCTAGGTTCTAATAATTTATTCAGACTCTTTCTCTAATTTGCCAATTTCTCCTTGAGTCTCTGTTCTCTAACCCCTGCATTTCAGCTCAAAACCCATGAACAGCAAGGGTGGTCCTACATCAGCTAAGATGGTCTTGTTTGCAAGAAAAAGAATGTACTTAAACTAAAGCGTAAATATGCTGATTGCAGAGTTTTTAAAAAATGTTCAAAGATGAGGATAACCGGGCTTGGTTTAATGCATCCCACCTGATTCAGAAGTGTATGGTTTTCCTTTTTTCTTTCTTCCTGCATTGGAAAGGTTCTGAGATTCAGTCCTGTCCGTCTGGTGACATGCCCCACACTGAATCACTCAGTGGGATGTAAGTGGCTAAATTACATGGAATCTACTTTAAATTTGGAGTAAATACAATTTTCTGGATCCACATAGACTTCAAATTAAAATTGGAGTCTGTTAGAAAGGAGGAAAGGAAAGTCAATCCTAGGAAGAAAATCAACAAAGCCAGTTGGATTGTTGCCTTCTGTATTCCTTACTGCTATGAAAAACTAACTCTGACATAAGCTGCTGGAAAAGGGAATGCTTACTCTTTTTAAAAAATAGGTATTTTTATTGACTTCAGAGAGGAAGGGAGATGGAGAGAGAAATAGAAACATCAATGATGAGAGAAAATCATTGATTGGCTGCCTCCAGATGGAACCCACAACCCGGCCGTGTCTCCTGACCTGGAAGGGTACTGTGGCCTCCTGGTTCATAGGTGGACACTCAACCACGGAGCCATGCTGGCCAGGCAGGATGGTTTATTCTTTATTGTAATGCATAGAAGCAGAGCACTTCTCTATCTGTAACCACCAGATTTGCTCATTTATCTCTGGTACTTTTTCATGTCTACAAATGTTTAGCTCTTTGATCAGGGCCATTATTTACCTCTTCAACATAAGTATTTATGTGTTTCATCTGTGTGGTTTCGAAGTGATGAATGAGCTGTTGTGTAGCCTTAAGTGTCAAACAACAGTAGGTTATTTGTCATGTTAGCCAAGACTTTGTAACCTGGCATCATTGTTCTTTACTGTAGGATTTTAAAAATAGTCTTGGGTCTTATTTTATAGTACCCTGCTTACTTATCAGCATTTATTCATAGTTTAATTATGATACACCCTCTAATGCCCACTAATATAATCAATAATAGATAGAATAAGCACCATTATAAATTAGTTTGTTAATATAATAAAACAATGTATTAAAACACAATTTATGACTTAAATTTATGTATAATTTAAAAAAATATATATTTTGGATCTTTCTTTACTAGACTATATAAGAAGAGTTGTAAGAAAATAAAATCTCTTATAAGGCAATCTAAGGTATTATAGAAAACCCTAGAGGCCCGATGCAGGAAAATTCATGCAAGAATAGGCCTTCCTTCCCCTGGCTGCCGGTATCGGCTTCCCTCAGGCACCTGGGACCCAGGCTACTTCCCTCTGGCCGCCTGCAGGCACCCGGGACCCAGGCTTTGCTCAGGCCCCAGTTTCGTCTGGAAGGACACCTGGAAGGGCATCCGGTCTAATTAACATATTACCCTTTGATTATTATAGATGAGTATCTTCAATATAAGAAAAAAAAGACCATTCTGAAACAAAAAAACAGGAATGACATTCCTACACACTTTACCATTGCAAATAAAATAATTGGAAAAATTGTGATCTTCCACCTGTGAATTTTGAAGGTTGTGAGTGTAAATTATAGCTTGATAGTTTCTGAAGTGATGTAAATGATTTATAGAGTTCAGGACTGACAAGAGGGTGTAGATGTGGTTACAGTTCAACGCTGGCTCAGGGCTTTGAAGTGGTGTTATACAGGTATTCTCACAATGAAATGGTTCCCCTTTCATTTTATAGAGCCTCATGATGGATGGTTCTGTGGGAGTTTTGAAGTGATATGCAGCAGCCTCAAACACTGAGACACTTCTAGTGTTTAAGTAGCAATTCTCCACTGATCACCATGGGTGAATATACTGGCTTTTTTGTGTGTTTTCATTAAGCCATGAGCAGCAAGTGGGATCTTCCTGAAAAGATTCATTAAACCACATACTTTACCAAAAGGAAACTTCTCTATCAATATTACATGGCCATTCTCTATCAATATTACATGGCCAAATTTGTAATTATGTGGCATAGAATAGTGGGAGGTTTTTCATGAAAAGAAATCGAAAGATGTTACATTGCTGGCATTGTGAAAGAGAATGATATTGCATGTAAGTCCTTAGCTGGGTTACCTCCAACACATAACTTTAAATAATTTAACCTCTCTCAGCCTTTTTCCCCCCTGTAAAATGCAGGCAAAAGTACCTGCTTTGTCATCATATGTTTATTTTAAAATAAAAATGAGATGATAATATGGGCAAAATTTTCTATGTATTGATGCTATTCCAATATTATTTTCTGTTTTTTCGCTCGATCCCATATTAAATTATTTGACCCTTAAGTGCTGTTTTTCTATAAGTTTCTATACTTGAGCCTCTTTCTTTCACCTGTTATTTTTTTATATCTCAGTGAGTGATTTTTTTACTCACTTCCATTGATATAGATTTCAATACACATTTATGATATTCCAGCAGCAATTTCACTTTAAGCTCCAGCACTCAGTAATCCTTGCTCTTTTCTATGAATAATTAGCTGTCTATGGTAACAGGTTCGATTGCTATCCACATGTTCTGTCCATTGTGAGGTTTAACATTCTTATGTTATACTTTTTGCCCTTTATTTATTATAGTTTAAAATTGGAGATATTCTTAATATCTTATTCCTTTTTTATTAGTGATAATACATTTTACCAAGGTATTATATTTTCCTTGTTAACTATTATGTCAAGATACATTTTATACAAACAAAACAAGATATGCTTTGTTCTTTATTTTTTTGTAATCTATTGCAATTGTTATTAAATCACAAATTGCCCCTAATAGGGCCTCTTAATCAGCAGAGCCTCTTCTAGTTCCCACTTTAATCAAGTAGTTTTCTTTGATATCTGGCCTTTGGTTTGAATTTTAAATAGAATCAACTGTCCATTCTCTGCTGTAATATGTAAGAACTAGAAAATATTAATGAACCTCAAAAATGTCATATTTAATTTTGAAATACATACATGTACATATATATGTATAAAATCTCTACAACTTTTTCACTTTTTGCTATTCTTATGGTTAAAATCTGGCTATGAATAAAATAATCAAGTATCCCAAATAATAGATAAAGAATATTGTTGTTCCCAAATGACAATAACATGGAGAAAGAAATATGTCATTTGATTCCATTTATTCTTTTTTTTTTAAATATATTTTATTGATTTTTTACAGAGAGGAAGGGAGAGGGATAGAGAGTTAGAAACATCGATGAGAGAGAAACATCGATCAGCTGCCTCCTGCACATCTCCCACCAGGGATGTGCCCGCAACCCAGGTACATGCCCTTGACCGGAATCGAACCTGGGACCCTTCAGTCCGCAGGCCGACGCTCTATCCACTGAGCCAAACCGGTTTCGGCGTGATTCCATTTATTCTTGCATGTCAAACTTAGAAAAGTTTTTTTTTGTAGTGACTGTAAATGACAGTCAGTTTTGATGTAAACTTCCTATGTTTTGAGAGCTCATGGTGGTCTATTCTTCATGTCATCCTCACTTTCTTTTTCTTTTTTTGCCCTTTCATTATCATGGAATGCTGTTGAGTCAATATGTAAATCACACTGTGTTAAGTGCTGGTTATAGTATTGGGTATCTATTTTACATCTCTTAAATTCCATTGCCTCTCGGCATTGCTTATTAATCTCTCAAATCAAGAGTTTCAATATATTCATTAAGAGGTTACTATGTTCTCAACAGAAGTCACTCTTTCAGCACTTACTGGTATGTGCGCAGCAGCAAAATGGTAGCTATACTACCCCAATTTCTTCCTGGAGACATAGGCTGCTAGTTTCACAATGAAAGCTGCATGTGTTTCATATTAGAGGGCATCCTTGTGCACAGAGCTAGACCTTTGTGGATTCTCCCCTTCAACTGCTTGGTATAAATTCTCATAAGGATTCTCAAAGATCTTTGCTTTCAGTTTTCAAAAGACATACTCAATGAAAAGTATTTTAAGTTATTGGAATAGATACATATCCCTTTCTTTTCTTTAAAAATTCTCTTAATTACTTTCAAACTAAAAAGTACAGTGAACTTTGAAACATTAAATATATTAAAAATGGTTCTGAGGGAAGAAAAGTTGATCTAAAGTATATGTAAAGGCTATGGTTGCAGTAATAGTCTTGTTCATGGCCCACATCACCGACGGTACTACTAATTATAAATATATCTTAAAATATCACTAATAAATACCCCAAATTATGCCTGGCCAGCATGGCTCAGTGGTTGAGAGTTGACCTATGAATCAGGACATCATGGTTTGATTCCCCGGTCAGGGAACATGCCTGGGTTGTGGGCTTCATCCCCAGTGTGGGGCATGCAGGATGCAGCTGATCTCTGTTTCTCTCTCATTATTGATGTTTCTATCTCTCTCTCCCTCTCTGAAATCAATAAAAAAATTTTTTTTTAAAAGAAATACCCCAAATTACAATTCTGAATTACATAAGTTTTGGGGGCTAGAATGCACACTATTCAGATGTTGAAACCAATTATGCATTGTTTCTGGGAAGTTCTAAATATACAGGAAAAATTTACACTACATGACATTGAATAGGACAACGGAGATGCTTCATCCTTCAAAATTTCCTGACTCCAGGTAGTGTTTTTGAGAGTTTAAAATTAACACTTAAGGCAGACTACAGCTGACAGTATTCACTCAGATTTGTATATGCAGGAAAATGAATCATTTTCACTTATTTTCATTCGTAATATAGAATCTTTTGGCATCAGGAGCAAAAAGCTAAGCTTTTCTGGTGTTCCTTTGACATGAATACTGTAATAATGATGAGTTACACGTGTTTTCATTCGTAATATAGAATCTTTTGGCATCAGGAGCGAAAAGCTAAGCTTTTCTGGTGTTCCTTTGACATGAACACTGTAACAATAATGATGAGTTACACGTAGATAAATTTATAAAGGGCTTATGTGATTATTCTCAGTGAACAATTGTAAACCTGCCATGTAAAATACATGGATTGCTTAATTTGGGTTTAAATACCAGCTATAATGCAAATAATGTATTAGGTCTTGACAACCCTGTAGATGTATACTCTTTAATGGACCTGCATGTAAAAAGTATGGAGTGCAATTAAAAAATGACATGTAATATTTTAGGAAAATTAAAAAGAAACTCAATCAACACGCCCACTAATTCTAAAATACCTTATAAAATATAACTCAGAATGGTAATTTTATACTAACAATGTTTCTTCCATTGTTAAATTGTCTTTGTGTATATTTCAGGTTTCTTCCGGTGCCACTGTTCATAATATTGTCCAATGTAGGGCCGACAAATATTGTTTCTGAGGCAAATAAATCTTGTTTTTAGCCCTTTCGCGATCTGAAGAAACTGGAATCATGTATGAAAGTTTTATATAATTAGATACTAAACATAAGGAATTATGCATTTTAACTCAACTTTTAAAATAAGTTTAATTACTGACTTAATATATAAACGTGTAAGGAAATTTGATGTTTATCAAGAATTTAAAATTCTATTTTATGATATTGGAGGTATCCCATTTACAATGAAAGAAAGCAATGTAAATCAGTGAAAAAAAGTTTACAATATGGCAATTGCATCATGAAGTATCCACATCAGAGTCTGCTTTGCCATAAGGAAACAGATACTTCCTACAATCATAGGTCTTTAGAAGATATTGGTAACATAACCATGTCTCTATCTACCTTTTCTTGCATGGCCTTGTAGCTAAAACTTTCTATTTTTAGTCCATATTTACCATTTAATCCTGTATTCTTAAAAACTATATTGTGATGTTATCCCATAATCTTTTATGAATCTCTTCTTTCTTTGAGGCCTTTATCTTCTCTATAGGTTTCCATGTTATTGGGAGATACAAGGTTTGATAACCAGAAAATCTTTTCAGGAGTAAATCCCATTCTAATTTAGGAGTCCCTCATCTTGATGCCTTAACACCCTGAATTTTTCTCAGTATTCTTATTTTCCCAAACACCTTGTTATTTCTTCATAGACTCGACGGTTTCTATACACAAGTGGTTCTCGTTGCATAATGCCTTTATACTCTTAGAGTTATTGAAGACCCCGAAGGACCTTTGTTTGTGTGACATATCTATTGATAGTACCCCATTAAAAACAAAAATGAAACAAACACAAGTATACACAAATGCATATTTCATCAGATATGGCATCAATGATGTCATCACAATACATGTAGCCTTTGGAGAACCAATGAGAAAATGAGAGTTAAAAACAGCAAATAATGTCCTAGTATTAGATCCATTGTAAGGTGCCTTGGAGACCTTAGGGGTCCCTATACCACATTTTAAAAACTAATCTTTTCCATAATTGTTTTATGTGTCTCTCCTCTGCTCAATGATTCTTTTTTCCATGGATCGTGTATCATTTTACTTTATCTTTCCAAAACCCACTAACATGACTTATTTATAGTAAAAGCTTGATCAATATTTGCTGAGTAAATATATATGCTATGTATAACATAACTATATTTTCTTAATATTACATATAAAAATATATTACTTTATACTGTAATACTATATAAAGTTGTAAATATATACATTTATGCATGTATATACTTATATAGGCACAGTTTTGTACACATAAATATTACTGTTGTACCTAAGTTCAGGTGATTATGGTGACTCCTGATTACTATTGTCTCAACAGGCAGGGCACCTTGGGGAACACCATATTTTCAATAAGGCTTTGATTCTGCTTCTAAACTGTTTATACTGAAGTGAAATTTAAAAAAAAAATTACAGATAGTTTGCATTTTGTTACATAGAGAACTCTGGAATATTAGAAGGGAGTCGTGTTGGCAAAGCCAGGAATTGTATAGTAAGACTAGCTACACAGGGTCTTTTGTGGTTCCATACAAATACAATGACTTTGTGTTCTATTTCTTTTTTAAAAAGCCTATATCATTGAAACCTATATCATTTAATTAACCAATATCACCCCAATGGCTACAAACTCTGGTAAACTAAGATTTAGTGCCTTGGACTTTTCTCTCATCACATTGAGGGCCAGTGTTACAGAACTCTGTCTCTGCTCAGTTATCTCCTCTTGCCAGTTGTTATTTTCTTCTTCCCCTCCAGTTTGATGTTTCTCACCAACCGTAAACACTGAATTAGGTCTGTATCATAGAAGGATGTCTAAAGAGAGAGGTAGCTGTAATACATAACACTCCAGAAAGAGGGGTTGCTCACTAATACGCTCTTTATTATATCAAAATACTGATTCCTACATAATAAAAGATAGTTTAAAACAGAATTTGGAGCTAGATTAAACCTGAGTTTAAATCTGTTTCTGCCATGAACTGGTTGTGCATCATTAATTCAATTATTTAAATTCAACAAGCCACAATATTCTCTAGTCTAACAGTAAGATGATGTTCCTAATTTATTAAAATGTTTTAAGGATAAATAGATGACTATGTATTATGTACTTAGCATAGTACTTGACACAGGGTGTTTAATTACCTGTGGCTATAAACCATATATTTAGGCAAGGGTAAAGGTAGTTACCAATTGTATATAAACATTGTAAAAAAAAATTCCCACAAGTGATTCTGATCTCAACTATCCCTGTTCCCCTACACAGTCTACCTCCCACATTGAAAATCATATCTCTCTCCATAGTACACAA
>NW_005357311.1:426093-439099 GCF_000412655.1 Myotis brandtii | reverse complement strand
CTTCCCATTGGCTAATCAGGGCGATATGCAAATTAATTGCCAAGAAAGATGGCGGTTAAATGCCAACAAAGATGGCAGTTAATTTGCATACATAGGCGCAATGATGGGAGGCGAAAGGGGAAGGACTGAAGAAAGGTGATCGGAAACCCAGGCGGCAGGCAAGAGCTTTTGCCCTGCACCCCAGCTCTGGATCAGAGAACCGGGACTGCCTTTGCCCGACCCCCAGCCGGTGATTGGGATCGGAAAGCCAGGCCTCAGGCAAGGCGGCACCCCCGGGACCTAGGAGCCGCCTTGCCTGTGGCCGTGATCTTGATCAGAAAGCCGGGCCAGAGGCAAGGCGGCCCCCTGGAACCCAGGAGCCCGATAGCGAGGTCTTCAGGCGAAGCAGTGATCAAGCTATGAGGGGGATGGTGGGGGGCAGAAGGAGCTACAGGAGCATCTCTGGCCAGAGACTGAAGCCTCCCGCCGGAGCGAGGAGCAAAGACTGAAGGCTCCAGCCACAGCGAAGACTGTGTCCAGAGAGAAGATGGAAGGTGGTGGCCAGAGTGAAGGTCTGGGTCCCTGGTGACAGAGGAAAACTGGTGCCAGCAGCCAGGGGAAGGGAAAGCCTATTGCATGAATCTTTTCATGCAACAGGCCTCTAGTTTCTAATAAAAAACTAAGAACCTTAGTCTTGTTAATGCCCCACCTATCAAGCCTGTCAGCCTAGAGCTGCAGTAAAGAGGGAACCTCTGTAATAGAAGAGGGGCTGTTTTCATGATATTAAAAATTAATGATTTTAATGGTTTGTGATTAAGTTCTGTGATGGCAGACATTTTATCTATTTTGTTCTCTGATGGAATCCCTGCCACTTATAGGAATTATTTTAATTCTTCTTGCTTTATTGTGAATCCAGGTATACTTCCATCTTTCTAGTATTCCACTCCTTTTTATGCCAAAAATATGGATAATGAATTTAAGAAATCTAGTTCCTAGATGTTGGACTATAGTTGTGTATTAAATAAAGCATAGGGTACAGCATAGCATAGTGGGCCCATGATAAACTTTTAAATATTTCTATTTATTAGAACAGTAAGAATCTATGATAAAGAATCACAGTAAAGCATCATGGGAAACTCACATTGCACCTTTTTAAAAAATTGAGACACACAATCAGCTACACCTGTTATATAGTGAGTGCCACAATGTAAGTTGCCATCTACTAAATTATAAATCATCTCATTATCTTCATAGTTACAAATGGAATCCTGCCTGCTAACATTTCTTAAAATTTTAGAAGTTTTTAGGATGCAGCATTTTTTCTTCCCTTTGTAAAAGTGCTTTTTCTTATTTTTATGAAAAGCTCCCTTTTTACTTTGGATTCACATGGTGTTTTTTAGCTTTAACTACAACAGAAAACACCTAGAATGCCTGAGTTAAATATCTAGCTGGCACAGCAAAATTAATAGCTTTCTTTGGTTTTGGTTTTGATATGGCAAGAATGGGTTTTTATACTAACTGCTTATTTACAATGATCTCCTTTCAGCAGCTTGCCCTGAACAACATGAAAACACAATTAATATCAAAGTTTATCATCTGACTTACAGCAGATGAAATTCACAATCTATTACAAGCTTTTTTAGTAGTGTTGCTCCCTTGATTTACAGTGTGTAAAAACCAAAAGCCCTTTTGCAGTTGTGTAGAAATCTGCTTTAGTAGAGTTGAATGATTCATTGGTTTATCATCAAATGTCCTCCAATATACTTAGTACATAAATATTAAAAGCAGACCATTCTTAGATATAGGATGAACATTGTAGAATTGTAACTTTTCTGCTGTTGGAACAATTTTGGCAAACATTAAGTCAACATATCTCATTTAATGGGCTCACAGTGAGTTAGGTATGGTGTGGGCTAGGTTTGCCTCATGTAAGGGAAGCAACTAAAGGTTTTGAAGCTAAAAGCAGTGGTTCTCAACCTTCCTAATGCCGCGTTCCTTTAATACAATTCCTCATGTTATGGTGACCCCCAATTTCATTGTTACAAATTGAACATAATTAAAGCATAGTGATTAATCACAAAAACAGTATTTAAATATATGTGTGTTTTCTGATGGTCTTAGGCAACCCCTGTGAAAAGGTCGTTTGACCCCCAAAGGGGTCGCGACCCACAGGTTGAGAACCGCTGAGCTAAAGTAAGACATGACCCAATATACCTCTTTGTAAGATCACTTTACCATGAAGAGAATAGACCCAAGGGAAAAGAACAGAAGGACTTGTTGGGACACTATTGTCATGGTCTGAGTTTTTTACTCTATAGATTTTTTACTACATGTTAGATAATAAACTTAGATTTTTTTATATGATAAGTGTCCCTTGAATCATGTTATATCTTTATTCTAGTTCAGTATTATTTCTGGCTCCTGAAAAATACAGGGATTAGTACAAGCACCATATCAAATAAAGCGTCTCCTAACTTTGCTTATCATCATGAATAGAGAATATTATACAGCCTGAATATATTAAAAGTGATATTTGCAAATAAGCAGCTAAAAGAGCATCCATTTGTAGAGATGTTTAAGTTATGACTACTTGATTTTACCCAGAAAATTGAAATATGCCTGAGTTGCAGGATACTTATAACATTAAAATATATTGGCTCTTTAGCTTCTTTCTTCAAGCTAAGCAGTTTTTGTCTTAGAGAGTTAGGCTGTTGTTTATGCTCCCACCTGTATAGTCTGTGATTCAAATTGCTGATATAAAAAAGAATAAATATATTGCCTTTCATGTCAATAAATGTATTGACTTCCACATAAAGCATGGCCACCAGTTCAAAATAGCTGGAACTAATACCTTCCTATTTTGCTTACTTTAAAAACTATATATCATCCTAAAAAAATAGCCATAGACATCTTAAGCAAAGTAGCTTTGCTTTGCCAAAACACTCTGAAATAGAGGATTACTGTTTAATAGAAAATTAGATATAATTATAACTTAGTCTTCTGGGTATAGTTGTTTTCTGTTATCACCAGGGGAAGTAGAAATAGGTGATTTTTAGTCTATGCAGGGGCAGAGACAAAGCAACAGCTGCAATATGGACAGATTTGAAGTATCTAATTTTATATTTACTAGTACACTAGAGGCCTGGTGCATGAATTCATGCACCAGTGGGGTCCCTAGGCCTGGCCTGCAGGATCTTGCTGAAACCAGCTCTCCGACATCCCCTGAGGGGTCCCGGATTGTGATAGGACACAGGCCAGGTCGAGGGACTCCAACGGTGCATGATCGGGGCCAGGAAGGGATGCGGGAGGTTGGCCAGCCAGGGAGGGACTGTGGGAGGGCTACAGGGTGTGTCCGGCCTGTCTTGCTCAGTCCTGATCGGCTGAACCCCAGCAGCAAGCTAACTTACTGTTGGAGCGTCTGCCTCCTGGTGGTCAGTGCACATCATAGCAAGCGGTTGAGCAGTCTTAGCATATCATTAGCATATTACACTTTGATTGGTTAAATGGAAGACAGGACAACTGGACACTTAGCATATTAGGCTTTTATTACATAGGATATATTTTTAAAAGATTCTTTTCCTTGCTTCACAGTTTAATATTCTGATCTCCCATTGGGGGAAGGTTCACAGATAGCACGTGTGTATAGATAAAATGGTGCCCCATTCAGAACAGTGGATCCTCAACAGGCACAATGTTCAGTGGGTTCTTCTTGGATCATCTTTACTATCCAACCACTGTTTTCCCCTGCCAACCATCAACCTAGAAGGCAGAGGTGTGGAAATGGTTTTAGGCTAAAGTCTGAAGAGGATGCAGTTTAATGCCTAGCACAGGGCACCCATTTTTCACACTATTTAATTTGCTCTTTCTACTCCTGAGTTCTTTAATTTTCTCTACTCACTGTACAGGACTGCCTCATAAGTAATTAGTCACTTGTTATAGGGGCACAAATAATAAAACCAAGGCCCATGAGACTATCTTACTGCTTATTTCTTTTTAAATTCAATCAGATTAATTAGGACTCATAATACTCTGCTCAACCTTTTATCTTATTTAGAACAACTTATTTGATATATCAGAACATTTTCTATATATTTCATGTAGACATTAAAATCTTAGTTGTTAAATTATTTTTAATTATAATAGGCTTGTCAAATAGGAATATATGGTAATATGAATCTCTACCTCTCTCAGAGAGGTACAATTATTGAATTAAAACATTTCAAAAAATTGTACTTAAATTATTGTATTTGTATTCAAGATAAGCCAATTATAAGGATAATTTTACTATTTCCAATAAAGATTTTTAAATGTTAAGTTTACAATATTGACATTTTTCCATAATTCTCTATAATTTCAAAACTCATAGCTTCAAAAATGATTTCTGTGACAGACATCTAGAATTCTTAATAGAAAGTATGGTTTTCACAGTGTCTGAGGAAAATATATAAACATTTGGTTGGGGGACAAATTGGGTCAAGAGGAATATAAGAAGATAGGTAGTAGATGTTGACAATTTCTTGGTTACATATAAATGGAAAAGAGAGAGGGAGGAAAGGAAAATATATAAAATGGAAAAGGGGCAGAGGAAAAAATGAAAATTTTATAAGATTAGGTCAATATTATCTGATTTTGTGTAAGAAAATATGAATCTCTATAAGGGATCAAGTAAGTTATAATATGCACTTTAAAAAATTTTTAAAACTGAAATAATAGGTTCTTATTACCCATATAAATAGTAACCGAAATGAATATTTATGAAAAGGTAAATAATCTCCTTTTAAAATATCTGATCTTTCAAAGATTAAAAAAAAAGTGCAAAAATCTATATAAAATATACATTATATACTAGAAAATATTCTAAAATTCATTACATATATTTTATGTATACATTTATTATGTTTTATTTATTATGCTAGAGGCTCGGTGCACGATTTTGTGCATGGGTGGGGTCCCTCTGGGTGGCCTGCAGGGATCGGACCAATCCCCACAGTCCAATGCCGCCTGCAGCTCCTACCTGCCGTTCCTGCTCATCCCGGCCCCACTGTGCCTGCCGTGGGTTCGTGCCCAATCAGTCCCATTTGGGAGAGGCTTGCGCTGCCCCAGCAGTGTTTGCCAGCCATGAGCCCTGCATCTGGTGCCCCCCAAGGGGAGTGGCCTGTGGGATCGGGCCGAAACCGGCTCTCTGACATCTCCCAAGGGGTCCCAGATTGCGAGAAGGCACAGGCCAGGCTGAGGGACCCCACCAGTGCACCATTGGGCCGGGGAGGGACTGCAGTAGGGCTCCAGGGCATGTCCGGCCCATCTCGTTCAGTCCTGATTGGCTGACCCCAGCAGCAAGCTCACCTACTAGTCAGAGCATTTGCCCCCTGGTGGTCAGTGCATGTCATAGTGACTGGTCGACCAGTTAACTGTCTGTCCCCTGGTGGTCAGAGCACGTCATAGCAAGCAGTTGAGCAGCCTTAGCATATCATTAGCATATTACGCTTTGATTGGTTGTTTCATTGTTCTGCCATTTGGTCTATTTACATATTACCCTTTTATTACATAGGATAAAGAGTTTTTTTTCTAATAGGAAAATATTATCATAGTACTTAATTAAGACACAATGATATATCTTCCTTCTGTTCTTTTCTTTTAGAAAGTTTTAAAATCATACTTTATATACATATTTCTAAACATAATTAACAAAACCTTTTTTATATTAATCTTTTAGTTTCTCTAGCAGGTAATCTATATGGTCTGCACTTTATCTACATCTTTAAGAAGGTATATTTTTCTTTCATTTTGCCATGTTATTTTTCACCCTTTCATATTCTCATTTTTGAATGTGAAAATGAATATTACTAATTTTATATCTGAATTCACCTGAACCTTCTATTCTGACATTTCCAACATGCCTAGGGTATGACTTGACTTCACTCTGTCAGTTATGGCATTCAATAGAATCTTCTCCTCTAGATTTCCAATATTATCTTGGGAGTTTATTAAATCTATGATGTTTCTATGAAATCAAAAGGCAACTTCTCTTTTCCTTACTTCCAGGCTGTCCTGACACTGAATGTATAGAATACCCAAAACTCTGCCATCCTGAAAATGCTCTGTTATCCCAGTTTTTACTGCTACTGCCTCTATTTTCAAAAGATATTTCCTGAGGACTTGATTCTCCAAAAGGGAATATACCACGATTTATGTTCTTACAAAAGCTCATCTTCTTGTTTCTTAGGAGGTTTAGATTCCGAATAAATGTAGAGATGAAGCACTCATAGGAAGTGTGTTGGGGGGAAAGTGTTTTATCTCATAACCCAGCAGGAATATAACATTTTTGGTTGGTAGAGAACTTCTATCTTTATTCTAGAAAATTGGAAAAGAACTTGAATTAGTGGTATTTATCTAAACTTTCAGGTGGGCAAGCTCAGTGGCAATAGAAAAATATCAAATGGTTGATATTTTGATCTAGTTTCAATCATTTGCCTCATAGAAAATTTAGATTTGGTAGATTATCTACATTGATTGATGTAATTGATAGATTACCTATATTTTCATAACTTTAGTAATAGTTTGGGTAGATCTACAAATCACTATTTTATATAGGTTCATAAGTTTTTATTTATTTAAAATTTTTTTGCAAAATTCAGTGATTTTCAGAATAACAAGTTGCAGGCTAAAATTGTTTCTAAATTTAAAATATTACTGTATTATAACTTATGTGGGATCATTGCAACTTAAATTATTAAGTAGAATAATATATGTGATTGTTTTTTGTTCCTGGTCATGTTCACATCTGGTATGATATGGAAGAAGACAAAGTTGATAAGTTTTATTCTCGTAAATTGTCAAGCACTTTAGAAGTCACAGAGTGTACTTGTAAGCATTGGCAAATTTTATCCTAGTAACACTTTCATAAGTATTATTTCCCTCTATTTGACACAGTTAAAAATTGATGTTTCTATTGGTGAATTGCCTGACCTAGTGTGGGACAGCAGGAGAAAGAATTTGCAATTAGGTTAGCTCATTCCCAATAAATAGTTTTGCAGTGCCTGGTTGTACCAAACATGATGAAAGGTCCTATAGAAACAGAAAAAAATACATGCAGTCCCTTAACTTTCCTTGTGTGGTGTCTCTTTCTTCCATTATGGCATGGGCAGCTGTTTGCCAGGAGGCTAGTGTTCCAAGGCCCACCTGACTGCAGGTCTTTCCACTGGTATCAGGGAATGACACATTGCCCACCCCCAGCCTCTGCCCCAATGTATATAAATGGAAGTGATTCTATAACATTTTATCTCTGCCTTTGAGTAATAACCCCCTCAAATTCATATGCTTTGTTTGTGCCAAGAGTAACAATTAAAATTAAATTATGAAGTCCAGTACTCCCATTTCAACTGGTAGGTTCTGAGCTAGTCATATAGCCATAAGTTTTGGCTCATTCTTCTATTTCCTGGTTGTGATATTGTTCTATACTTTTCCAAGATGTTACTATTGGTAGAATAAAAGGCACATACAATCCCTCTGGATTGTTTCTTAAAACAACATGTAAAGCTACAGTTATCTCAAAATAAAATGTTTACTTAAAATTGCTTACAACATTAAAAATCAGTTTGTCTTCAACTATTATAACATGTTCTGTGATATGAAAATGCCTGATAAACTTCCTAAACCAATATTTTTCTAAATTCAATCAAATTTAAATGTAATACTTAAATTAAGCTCAATTAAAAAAAAGTGCCTAAAGAAATCCCTATTTAGATACAAATATGCAAGTTCTGATTTAAATATTTGGTATTGGGCAGGGTTACTTTTTTATATTGATTTCTTTTAGGTTTGTTCACTTATAGGAGTATGCTTCTATAAGTGACGCTGTCCTGTGTGACACGCAAAGAAATATAATGCCTGACAGAAAATATGACAGAATTTTCAGAATCTTTCTTCTCCTGCGTCTTGGATTTTCACGGTCCCAACAGGCTGTATTTCTTTGGTGAGTGTTGCTGCATAACGTTTCTTTGCTTGTTATGCATGTCAACATGTCACTCACTGGTGAAGACTAAAATTATCTAGAAGGCAGTTTAGATGCTGTTTGCGTCTGCTGAAAGGAAGCACCTCCTCTTGAGCAATAGCCTCAAAGAAAATGTCAGTGCTGAAAATAGCTTGACTTGGGTTGTGATTTAGTGGACAGCAGCCCCAAATTTCAGAGGCTAATAGAGATTCAACTCTGGATTCCAAGTGGAAACTCTCTATGGAATAGTGATTCTAAAACGTATTTTTAAAAACCTATGGAAGACTTGTGTAGTTGTCTAATCACATTTGATGCCAATATAAGCGATTATATTTACTACTATGAAATCCGTAGACCAGAAGTGTATTTAGATATCTCTTCCATAAAAGATTTACGCAATTCTGTATTATTCAAGTGACTTATTACATTCATCTCATTCTATAATCATTTCATGTAAACCCAACTTTATAGTCCCAACATAACTAATAGGTTTCTTGGAGATAATTCTGCCTTGCAAAGAATTTAAAACTTCCTCACCAGGTGCTCTCTGGTTCAATTATAATTAAAGACTTGCATCAGTATCAAGTAGCCTAAGTACTTAATTGTCATCTCCGGATTGAATTCAGTCCAATTCTGCGTATTAGCATTTGGATAAAGGTCTATCCTCATGGCTAGAAACTCTTCCATTGACAACAGTAAAGGAATCTCAAAGAAATGAAACTGTAAATAGTATGAATTTACTAATTAAAAACCAATTATAGTCAGATAGAGATTTTGCAAACCTAGGCAGCAAGATTCCTCTGACTCCAGGTCCTTCCCTAATTAAGTGCTTTTTCATTGATTGCTAGCCAGCAGTTCAACTCTGTGCTGTGCATTGAGAAGGACATCACTGTCTGATTTGCAGAAATAGGGTCATAAGGTGGTGCCTGAGTTTTCTTTTAATCTGCACAGAGAGTAATGTCATAGCATCACTTATCTATAGGTTAAGTAACACCTTTAATTAAAACAGTCACATGGAATTGGCTGGGCTTTGAATTGTCGTTTTAATGATCACATGACATCCTGTTTCTAAATGAGGTGAGAAGGTTACACAGGTTTCAACTCATCAAGAAGGAGGAGCTATCTTTTGTAGAGACAGGGATACATGTTAAAAAGGGGCCAACCCAGAAGTTACTTAAGTTTGGTTTTTTGGGGTTTTTTTAAAGGATTATTTCTATAAATCTGTTTTCAAAAAGTAAAATGCATCACACAAAAAAATTACAGAATAGAAACAATGAAGTTGGCTTTAAAAGTTTGCACTTAAAATGTAAAGACTTATAAAGGAACAGAGTAATATGATTTTATTTTGTGGGGATGGTAACATTATTCCTTATCTTGTCTGAGATGATAGTTACATGAATGTGTGTTTGTCATACTCAGGGAACTGTGCACAAACACACAAAAAAAGAATACATTTTGCTATATATAATTTTCTGAAAAAATAAATTCAAAAACATTTCCAAATGGACAAAACGCAGCCTACAAATCAGTGTGTAACTGCCTCAAATAGCTCTGACTGGTTTTTCTCAGTGATTAGAGTATCAGCCCAGGGACCTAAAGGTCCTGGGTTTGATTCCCTATTAAGGGCTTGTCCCCATCCTGATCAGGGTACATTCAGGAGGTAATCAATTGACGTGTTATCCATGCTTCTCTCTCTCCCCTCCTCTATTCCTTCCACTATCTCTAAGAATAAATGGAAAAAATATCCTTTGGTGAGGACTAAAAAAAAAATAGTCTCATATAATATTCTATGGAGATAGAAAACAAAAGAGTCGAAGCATACATTTTACTAATAGTCCCATAATGTGAGAGAGAATGTGTACACCTAAGACCATGTTTAAATAAAGTAATTTTCATTACCCTTCTTTCTCTCTTACCTGTGAAGAAGATGAAGACACTGGGCATTTTTAGACACTTTACCTTGCTATATTTTGTAAGTAATTCTTGTTAATCACATTGCTGGTTCCTCTCAGCACTCTGAAAGAAATCCTTCGCCTGACTCTGACCTTATGTGCATGGGTTTTGGAAGTGCTCAATGCTGAAAACATAAAAAAGGAGGAAACCTTGGTGTGCTCTGTGAAGATTAATGCTAAAATTGTAGTTTCAAACTAGCTTTGCTTTTAGTATATTTTTAAACTTCACATAGTTTTACTGATTGAACAGAAGCAGTAAATAAAAAGAAGGAACCGTATAATTGAGACTATATTTTTGTACATGCATAAATAACTGGTATATTGCAAGTTACATGTTTATATTTTCTTGTAATATGTGTTGACATAACATTACCCTCATGCTTATCTATTTGGATATTACTACAGAAAAAGGCTCCTATAAAGTCTTCCACCTTTAATACAGTCCCAGATGTAAAAATCATCTTTTAGAGAAAGCATTATTTAGAAAGAGGTGAGCCTGGTCGGTGTGGCTCAGTGATTGTCAGCCTATGAATCAGGTCACGGTTAGATTTCTGGTCAGGGCACATGCCCTGGCTTCAGGCTCAATCACCCCGTGGATGTTCACTTTCTGTTCTTTGTTTTTTTTTCTTTCCAGATTTATTGAGGTATAAATGACAAAATTTATAAATATTTAAGATGAACAACATGATGATTTGATATACATATGCATTGTGAAATGCTTACCATAATCAAGCTAATTAAAACATTCATTTCCTCTTTTTTTGTGTGTGATGTGAATATTTAATATCTACTGTCTTAGCAAACTGTTCAACTACAGCATTATTAACTGTAGTACATTAGATTTCCCAGAACTTATTCATCTTATAACTGAAAGTTTGTACATTTGACCAATATCTCCCCACTCCACTCCTCACCCAGCTTCTGGCATTCACCATTTATTTCACTCTGCATTTGTGAATTTGACTTTTTAGATTCCACATGTGAGATCACACAGTAATTGTCTTTCTCTGGCTGGCTTATTTAACTTAGCATAATGTCCTGGAGTTCCTTATATATTGTTGAAAATAGTAAGACCTAATCACCCCCATAAACAAAGAGATAAGACAAAGAACAAAATGCACACACAAGCACACAATAACTAGGTTGAGGTCTAGCCAGACCATCTTTGCCTTTAGACCTAGTCACAGAGCACCTTCTAGCATAATACTCAGAGGTCACTCTCCCTGCCTTTGTTTATTCTTAAGCCAAATGAAGGAGTGTCCCTGGTTTACCTGTTTACCTAAATGACCTCCTTTCTTGTTGGTAATAGTTAGACAGCGAAGTATAGCTTTACTGAGGTAGTTTTCCAAGGAAAACATTTTTCAAATCACTGATTTAGAGTCCTTACATGATAATATTGATTAGGTTATCAATTACTATAGGCTTATTTCAATTAGCTATCTATTTATTCATTCAATCATTCAAATTAAATGTTTAGTGTATGTTAGGCAAAATACCAGTAGTAAGGGTGATGGAGGTGAATAAAACACACTTCCATTATAAAAATTTTATATGGATTTTAAATGGTAACTTTTAACTAAAATGATCATAATCTAATTGAATATTAAACTTGGAACCAACTTTTGAGTAGAACATCCTTCTCAATATAGGATTTTATCTTTTGCTTCATGTGTGACAACTCCAAATTGCTGTTCTTTTTTTCTTATTGTGAATGTAGATATACTAAAACCAATAATATTTATGTATTAGTATCATGCATCTGTATTAATGAAGAACACTTTTTGAAATCTAAATATAAAATAAATTAATGTACTATTTTAGGTAAAAAGTAAGAGTAATGATATGCTAGTTTTAAATCATGGAACTGATTTGAGACTTTAAAAGAAAATTGAAGGTTTAACAAATGGATCCTAAAATAGCAAGTCCATTAAATCTGCACTTGGTTCATACAAATGCATGGAAAGAAATATGTAATAAAACTTAAGAAAAGTGTAAGGATGCAAAGAGAAATATTCTTCATCATGAGCACTGGAAATGGGATGTCTGATTTCTCAATATAAAAAAATGATTATGCAAAATATAGGCTGACTGTGATTGATTGGATACATTCAATTCCGTGGGGATGAAAAAGAAGCTCATTTTGGTCTCAGTCTAGTGCCAGTTTTGAAACAGACCTTTGGAAATGAGTTTGCTATTTTGTTTAATTTGTTCCTTATTGATTCCCAGGGCTGTGCCCACATAGTACTATTCAATTAATATTTGTTAAATACATGAAAATATTACAAAGATAAAGAAACTCAGAGACTACTGCTACAGATTTTACCTAATTTTATGGAGTTTTGTATTATAAAGTTATACTCTGCATTACTGACAATTAAAAAGATTGTCATATTTAAATATTTAGGAAGAGGGCTGACAATAACAGTTGTATAACTTACTGATTACCAAAAAAGAAAACCTGGAGAGTGTGCTTTTTGGGAAAGTAATTATTCAGAGTATTGTTTTAATGCAGCAGTTTTCTTACAAAGAAAGTAACCACCGCAAAATATTAGCCCACAACTGAAGTTTCAAAAAAGCAGACTTTCGGCTTATCTCCTGCCAATTGAGTGTTTTCTTTCTTTGTTTTTGCTGCAGCCTCAGGCAAACAGATGGGGTGGGGAGGCCAGAGAAACAGGACTTCCAGCGTGGTGCTCTCCCAGGGCAGGGGACCTCTACTCTGGGCCCTGGGCCCTCAGAGTCATTACCATTACCCAAGCCTTCCCTGCTTCTGCGGTCAGTCTTTGTCCTTTACCCAAATCTGTCCACTGCATTGTGTGTCCAGGCCCCGCAGCAGCCAACTCCTACCTTGGCTCGCCTCCGCTTATAGAAACACTACACGCCAGTCCCCTGATCCTCAAAGACTAGGCTAAACTCAGAATGCCTGGGTATGGCATACGAGCCCCTCAGAAGCCTGGCCTCTGCTGCTCCCCCATCCTTCTGTTATGCCCAGATTTCAAGACCCCCCACAGAACCACCAGGGAGCGCCGAGTCCGATGCAAAAGCATAGAGTCTTTTATTCAAGCCCGGGCTTGGTCCCCCTCTGCCT
>NW_005357311.1:419933-425212 GCF_000412655.1 Myotis brandtii | reverse complement strand
CTTATATGCTCCATGGTCCCACTCACCTGTAAAGGCATCTCAGCTTTAGGAATTTATCCAAAGTAAACAATATTGATTGGAAGCAAAGACTTAATCCAAAATGTCCATATGATGCTGGTTTAAATAGGGTTCTTCGGTGGAGTCAAGAGAAAAGCATTTCGGGGACCCACTCATAGGAGATGAGGTGTAGTAGAGGCACAAACTGTCCTCAGGTGCCCAGTGGCTCAGCTCCCTCCTGCTGTGGAAGAAGCCCAGCCTCTGGGGCCTCAGACCTGCACTTGTCCTTCCCAGGCCCAGGAGGGCCAGGGCCCAGAGCTGCAGATGTATCTCATTTCCCCATCTGCACATCTGGCTCCAAGGCTGTACTTGGGCCTACATGGCTGCCAGGCCTGCCTTGCTGGTACAGAGAAAGCATGGGATAAAATGTATGAAAAAAAGGGAGGGGGAAAAGGAACGGACATGTGCTACCCAGAGGTCCCTTTGTTAAGCTTCAATTATATTACCTCAGGCTTGGGAGGGAGCAGGCTTTCTTTCAAATGAACCAATCTCTTTTCTAATACCTTGTGAGCTTGTGCTGGGTCCTCCCCCTAACCAATCCCTTTTCTGGATCTTCTGGAGTTTCATGTCCCTTATCCAATCTGATACTTTTCCCAGGCTAGATTCTGCCCTTTTATGTAGCCATCTTGGCTCCTTCTGTGCATGCCCCGAAGTTTTGCTGCATCATCTGGTCTCTAGTGCATATTTACCTAGCAAAGGAATTTCCCCTGTATTGTTTACCCTTTCTTCTCCCTCCCCGCATAGACCAGGTGAGTGAACCAGTTGTTCCCTGGAGAGGTTGGAAAATTGGTCCTTCCTCCCTACACTGGGGGATGGAGGGATGTTAATCCCCTTGGAGGGGATTTGGCTATCCCCTGGGGTATCTGAAGGGTAACTTCCAGACTCAAGCCTTATTACCTGTAACTTCCAGACTTAATTAGGCCCAACCCATAAGTTCCCTTCTCCTTTGTTAATTCCTAGCTGCCTACAATAACATATTAAAAACAACATCAACAAAACTACAAATTGTACAGTTTTAGCATAGGGGAATTAAATTGAAAAGGTACATTCTAACTTACTAAATGTCATTGTGCCTTGAATATGATGTTGTGAAATAATATTCTGCAATATAAAATATGTCCATTGTGTCTTAAATAAAAATTCATGCCAAAAATTTTGTGGAACACATTCATAAAAACATATATATGCTATATATGTTTTATATGATACTAGAGGCCCAGTGCATGAATTAGTGTATGGGTGAAGGTCCCTCTGCCTGGCTGGCGATTGGGGCCAATCTGGGCATCTCTCCCAGTCCTGGACCAGGGCCAGCCGAGGGGAGGTTGGCCGGCCACAGAAGGTTGGCTGTGGGAGTGCACTGACCTCCAGGGAGAAGCTCCTGCATTGAGCATCTGCTCCCTGGTGGTCAGTGCACATCATAGCTACCCGCCAGTCATCTAGTTCTGGTTGTCCAGGCATAATGGTCGCTTAGGCTCTTATATATATAGATTGTTGAAGTCCTCCTACACTTCTTATCTCTTCATATTTCTCCACCCTTCCACTGTCTTTCCAAGTCATCATTTAATTTGATCTGGGTCTGTCCTGCTTTTCTTCATCCATGTATGCTTGTTTCCATGTGCATATCCAAGTTATGGCTTTGTTTTATTTTGTTTTTATGTAAATGTTTCATTTAAAAATCCTAGAGTGTTACATAAATTATATACAGCAGAGTTTAGCTATTTCCCTTTTCTGTGCATTTGGATTATTTTGCATTTTTAATAATTTAATGAAGGCTGCAGTGAAAACCATTGTAGAAGTCTTACTGTGGATATGGCATCTGTTCTAAAATGGATACCTAGAAATAGAAAAGCTTAATAGGGGATTATAAGAATTTTAAAAATTTAATTGGTATTATCAAATTACCCTTGGGAAGGCTATAACAATGTATAATTTACACACCTACCAGCCAAGCATGAGGGGTACCTATTCCTCATACACTTTCCAACACTGTATGTTTATTTATTCATTCTTTTAATGAAGAACTGCTGTACAACTACAAGTGCTGGGTACAGGCATATTGCATCTTTCTACAAAAGCTTACATTCCAATAGAATGTAACAGACAATGAGAAATACACATGGAAATGAGTAAATAATCTTATATAATAAAAGCCTAATATGCTAAGAATCTGGTCATCTGGTTGGCCATTCAACCAATCAAAGTGTAATATGCTAATAATATGCTAAGGCCACTCAACCACTCACTATAACGTGCACTGACCACCAGCAGGTAGATAGTCGACCGGTCGACCAGTTGCTATGACATGCACTGACCACCAGGCGGCAGACACTCTGACCAGTAGGTTAGCTTGCTACTGGGGTCCAGCCGATCAGGACTGAGCAAGATGGGCTGGACATGCCCTGGAGCCCTCCTGCAGTTCCTCCCCAGCTGGCCTGGCTGCCGGCCGCCATCTTGGCTGACAGTTAATTTGCATAAGGATATGCTGATTAGCCAATGGGAAGGGTAGCGGTCGTACGGCAATTACCATGTTTCTTTTTTATTAGTGTAGATAGATATATACACTTAACACTGTGTGTAAATGTATATATCCCAAAGAATTAATAGTTTTAAGTCTGGGTGGTGATGTTAGGAGGTAATTTCATTAATTTGTCAACCTATGTTTGCATAGAACATATAGTACACTTTTATATCTATATTTAGAATACAGTATAATTGTAGAAAAGTATATTGGAAGCTCAGTATATTTAGAGAGGTAATAAAACTATTGAACTCTAGTTAACATTTAATTTACTCTGTATTAGAATTTGAGGGAATCACATTTTCTTTATTTTTCCAAATCTAGGATCCTCCTGCTGGTTATACCATCTGTTGACCATTTCTTCTCTTTATCTAAACTTTGATTTCCAATGCATGTTTAGAATAAACCAAAAGTTATCATTGCTCCAACCACATAATTTCCCTATAGAAATGCACTCGGACTTTTGGCATTTGTTTTGATGCTGTTGTAAGTGCCCCATGATAATTGTCTGCCTATCTTTCCTGGCCAAATGGCAGTCTAGTTACATTGGACTTGAAAAGAAAAATAAAACTGTTGAAGTCCAAAAACGAAAGACAAGTAGGGGGTTAAAATGTTGGGATAGTACAGGAAAGATACCTTAAAATTTTTGCTCTGATAAAAGTAGATTGGGTCACCGGTTGGAGTCAATTATTGGTACATACTAGCAATTTTCAACTTTTTTCTTTATCTTATCGCATAGATAAATAATTACTAAAATTCTGCAGCACAGATCTGACAAAAAATAGGTATAATTTTGATTGATTCTCACCAGATGGCTATTGCTGAATTGGCTTCTCTCATTTTTTTTATTTGACAATCTGAGGGAAAAGAGGTCAGTGCTCCTAACTAAATAGTCAGACAATGCATGTTTTAAAAATTCTTATGGCACACGAGTTGAAAATCGCTGGTATGTACCAATAGAGAAAGAGAAAAAAAAGCAAGTGGGAGATAGGGGAAAGGGTTAGAGTTGTAGTATCATTTTATATTAGAGTTCCTACACGAACTCTACCTCTAGGACCATAAATCACTCTTTTAAGGAAAATGGCACAGATTCTGTGTAATACTCCCTAATTTTTAAAACATTCCTTTGATAAAACCAGGTAATGGGCACTTCTCATCATGAACTTCATCTTTATTCCCTGTTGAGAGCTTACTCTCTGTGTAGTTGAGAGCAAAGCAAAGTTGTGCACTCTCAGTCTACATTTATACTGACTTACTGGGGTAGTGGCCTTTTTCACTGCTCCCTTGGAAGGGTTGAAAACAATCTCTTAAGACCTTTAACCTCAATAGTATAGCCCTGAGCTGCTCTCTAAAATACACATGACTCATAAAAGAACCAAATGTTTTCATTAGAGGACCATAGATAGATTTCTGTGTTGGATGAGATTTGTGTGGAATTTTCTGGTGACTAGAGCATTCACTGCAGTCTCTATGGGTTTCAGAAGAGAACTTCATGGAAAGGACATAGAAGTCAAAGTTATATTGAATTCTAAAACATTGGGATATTGAAAGCCATTTCATTTGTAGGACGTACTTTTCGTGTGCCCATTTTACAGAGCAAATATAGTGATAGGCATTCAAAATAATGATCATAATAATTAACTATATTTGTGTCAACTTTTATGTTTACAAAGTACTTTTATGAGTTAGTTTTTTCCCTCACTTAGTTCCAAAAGAGTGTTTTGGTTTTTTTTAGTAGATGTCCTATTTCTTATACTGTTTGACATGCTGCTGGCTGAGAACCATAGAGAATGAATAACCTTGTCAAAATATGTATCTAGAAAGTGTAGAAAGCAGGATGAAACTTGGTTATTCTGATTCATTATTTCATTCAACAAAGTTTATTGAGTATCTGTAATGCACAAAACTCTGTGCTAAATACTAAATTCTGACTGAAAATAAAACTCAGCAGGCAGGCAGAAGGAATGAGGGAGGGAAGGAAGAAAGAAAAGGAAAGAAGGAAGGAAAGCAGTAAGGAAGGAAAGAAGCCTGATCTATTGTTGAAACTATCCAAACTCTTTTTTTTAAATATGTTTTTATTGATTTTAGGTAGAAAAGAAGGGAGAGGGAGAGAGAGATAGAAATATTGATGAGAGAGAAACATCTATGGACTACCTCCTGCATGCTCCCTATTGGTGATGGAGCCCACACCCAGGGCGTGTGTCCTGACTCAGAATCAAACTGACCACCACTTGGTGCATGAGACAATGCTCAACCAACTTAGCCACACCAGGTTGGCTATCTAAACTCATGATGAAAACTTTTGAAATGTTTCTCAGCAGTCTGGAAAAGTTGCCTTTTATATACAGGGTGGATCAAAAGTAGGTTATTTGTATGGAAAATAATACAATAATTAATCTACACTAATAAAAGACAAAGATGGTAATTGACTGTACCTTTGCTATGCCCTAAGCTGCGCCCCCAGCCAATCAGAGCGACTATATGCAAATTAACTCAACCAAGATGGCGGCCAGCAGCCACAGAGCTGGAGCAAGCAGGAGGCTTGGTTGCCCAGGCGATGGAGGCTGCCAAGCTTCCCGCCAGCTGTGAGCTGTCTGTAGCCTCTGCTAAAGGCAACAAAGTTTCAATTATAGAAGATAAAGAAATCCCAGATAACTGCTTACATCCAGCCTCCACTGGGAGCTTGGGTGGCTGGGGGCTGTAG
>NW_005357311.1:409287-419703 GCF_000412655.1 Myotis brandtii | reverse complement strand
TGGCCAGCCTGCAAACAGCCATCAGCCACTCACCCAGGCTGGCCATACCCTCATGGGGTAAGGGTCCCTACTGGGGGGCTTGGCCAGCGTGCAAACACCCGTCAGCCCCTCACCCAGGCTGGCCAGGCACTCCTATATAATAATAGGGTAATATACAAATTGACCCTAACAGCAGATCGGCTGGGAATGACTGGTCACTATGACACACATTGCCCACCAGGGGGCAGATGCTCAATGCAGGAGCTGCCCCCTGGTGGTCAGTGCGCTCCCACAGGGGGAGCTCTGCTCAGCCACAAGCCAGGCTGACGGCTGCCAGTACAGCGGTGGTGGTGGGAGCCTCTCCCACCTCCTCAGCAGCGCTAAGGATGTCCGACTGCAGCTTAGGCCTGATCCCCGCTGGCAAGTGGACATCCCCTGAGGGGTCCCAGACTGCAAGAGGGCACAGGCCCGGCTGAGGGACCCCCTCCCCCTGAGTGCACAAATTTTTGTGCGCTGGGCCTCTAGTAAATAATAATAGAAAAATAAACCGTGTATTGTGTACTCACAACTGTAAACCTACTTTTGCCCCACCCTGTATTAATCAGTTAATTCTTGCAAGTAAACTTTTATTTATTCGACGACTTTGATTTATTCAACAACAATTTTGCATTGGTCAACAATCAATGGGCTTGATCTAGCCAGGAGTAGAGTGAATGAGGAAGGGAAGTCTTTAATGAAGGAGTGATATTTGAGCTGAGATCTGGAGACTAACAGGGTGATCACTAGGTGAAAAATAGAGATGGGGAGGCAGTACATATACTAAAGATTGAAGAAACAGCATGTGTAAAGGCTCAGAGTGTACAAAGGATCTGGTATTTAAATGGCAATGAAAGTAGGCAATGTGGCTAAAGATCAAGAAATGAGTTGCAGGGCCTCACAGATAGCCATGTTAAGAACCTTTTCTTGACCATATGAATAAGGGGTAGCTATTGACTGTTTAAATAGGGGAATTAAAATTTTTGTTTGAATTCTTAAATGATTGCTCTTCCTGAATACTGGAGAACAAGGTCAGTAAAAGTTAATATAGACATAATCTTTTTCAAGCTATTGCATTAGTTCAGGCAGGAAATGATGGCTATTTGAACTCTGGTGTTTGTTGCTGAGAAAAATGAATAATTTTATTAATATTTAGGATCCAAAACTATATTGGTAATGTCTTAGAAATGGGAAATGTTGAAGAGGAAAGTATCAGGAACAAGTCTAAGATTTCAATCATGTGTTTTTGAGTATATAGTTACGGCGTTGGTTAAAAGACAAAATTCTGGAACACAATCATTATATTTTTTTCTTTTTAGTAATGGAATAGGGAGTGGAACAATGAGTATGCATTTTGTTTCATGTATGTTTACATTGTCTTTGAAAAATCTAATTTTCAAGTTTTAAATATATGGATTTGATCCACAGAGATGGGTAGTACAGAGGTACATGTATGGGAATCATTATCATATCAATCATGATTGTAGTATTGGGCATGGATGACATTTCCTATGATAAAGTCAGAATAACAAAACCAGGAATAAGCTTTCATTAAAAAAAAGAACTTGCCAGGAAAAATAAATATCAGTGGCAAGAGACACAGGAAAGAAAAGAAAGATTGTAGTGTCTGAGAAGGTAAGAGTTTCATGAAAAAAAGAAAAAGTGTGTTGTCAGAAGTGCAGCACTTAAGAGTGGTAAGAAAAAAAAAAGACCATTAAGTTTAGTAGCGTGGAAGTCATTAAAGAGCTTAGGAAACATAGTTTTGATAGAATTATGTGGGAGTGAATAGAATGGAACAAGTGAAGACAAGGAAGGAGATACAGGTGATATATTAACTTCTTTCCTTATGATGTTATTATTCTACACTCCCAAGCCCCTCATTAAACATGGTCTCTAAATTTATGAATCACTTATTATCTGGTATAAAAAAAAACAGACTATGGTGGAGAAAGCAAAAATATTGGAAAAACTAATTAGTATTTACTATGTATGAAGTAGTCTTAATGCATTATACCAGCTCAGGCATTCCTGTATTACATTGTTAATATGCTACAATATTAGAATCTTTGTTCCCCCTCAGTATCTTATTTAACATCTGGCTGCAGTCTATTATGGATAAGTTAACTTTAAAAAATCCATTATGTACTTCAAAATTAGTTCTGTAATTGTATTATCACTATGGAAGAATTGGCTACATTTCAACATAAAATATAAATGGATTTGACTTTTCTCATTAATATTTGATGGTACATGGTTTAATATTGAATTTAAGCAGAACCCTGAGGTGGTCATGAAAAGGGCAATTTATAAAAGTGAATTTAACCAGGAAATGATAAAAATAAATCTTAGTTTTAGTTCTTCTATGTGAATGCGGCTTACTAGAATCTTTACTTACAAGACATGTGCAATTAAAAGTATAACATCTTCATTACTATGATGAAATAATATCTCCGTTTGATATTTAAAAAATGAGGCTCTGAAGAATCAACAATATCCTATCTTTTTTACACACCCTAATAGCCTCTGCCTGTTATCAATACAATTGAGAGATGGTGACATTTTTATTTGAATCCTTGTTTCTTCCAAAGGGGATTGATTGGCTTTATCCACATCATGAAATCTCAATATTGTCAAGTGGACTACTTCTATTAGTTAATTTACTTTGCTTGTCATTTATAGCAAAGGAATTCTATTTGGTGTCTTTGATCTGGAAACATAAATGCCTAGCAGTAAACTATCTTGCTTATTTGATGTGCAACCATAATATGCTGCTGCATATTTATCATGATTATTTTTTAGAAAACAGAATTTTAAACACACTTAACATAAAAAAATGCCTTCTGTCCCTAACTAAACTGTGGGTTTATTATAGAAACCAAAAACTATGGTGTTAAATAAGAAGAAGAGTACCTGCATGACACTTTTTAAGAAACAAATGCATTGGGGTGACATTGGTTAATGATTATATAGATTTCAAGTGTGCAATGTTATACCATATCATCTGTATATTCCACTGTGTGCCCATCACCCAAAGTCATTATCTTCTTCCATTCACCAAATATTTGACCCCTTTTACCCTTCACTACCTCCACCTCCCTTCCCTTTGGCATCCCCCATAGCGTTATCTGCATCTATGAGTTTTTGTTTTTCTTGTTTGTTCATTTGTTGCTTTCAGTTTTATATCCCACATATGAGTGAAGTCATATGGTTCTTAACTTATTCTGTCCGACTTATTTCACTTAGCATGATATTCTCAAGATCCACCCATGGTGTCGCAAAAAATGCCTTTAATTTGATAATCCTAAAAGGCTTTGGGAATCATGGCATGGTTATTCATGGGCTCTGTCCTTATTCCCTTCCCATGTTTGTTGATCCACAATTTAGTACGAGACATGATACCTCATACAAATGTTTTAAAATTGATCTGTTTCCTTTAACCCAATTTATATTATGGAAAAAGCAAGACTTGTTACATAATTTCTGGGACTCAGTAGAAAATGACAGTTTGGGAGCTCTTAACACTTTTACAAAATTTCTAGGCAGCAATTACGGAGCATTAACCAAGCACAGGGAGGGCCCTTCTAAGTGTGGATTCTAGGTGATTATACAGGTTATCAGTGAAATGACCTGCTAATAAGACACTTAAACAATCCTGAGAAAACTAAGCCATGATCTAAAAGTCCATTCCAAACAAAATCTAATATAAGACCCCTATTTATATCTCAGGACCCATGTTCCTCGCCAAAGGATGTCAACAGTTCTTATCCTTGCTGTACTTTTCTGAATTGTAATATTTACATAATTTTCCTACACATCCACTACATACATTTTTATCCCAACAACTCCCCTTGGCATTGCATATTAATTACATGATCTAGGGCCATCTGCTGGTGAAACCCCCTCTATTTTCTGAGTATATTTTGTAGCTTCTCTTGAAATAAAGCTCCCTTTGTGTAGTTTTATGGTTCTTATTTTTAAAAATCAAGTAAGGTTTTCACAGTTACAAACTAAAGGGCTCTCACCCCTCTTAGGCATTGAAGCCTAAATTTGCCCAACTTATCTTCCATGAGTGTTTCACCCAAGCTCATGGCCTAAATTGGGTAGATGCTCAAAATGTGACACTGCAGACTAAAATGAAGTTTGAGCATAGAATTGAGTTAAATGGAGTATAAAATTGGAGCAGCCTGTTTTAGAGCCTGGGTTTGCCTCAGGCTCTGTATGCTATCAGGAAGGCTCAGACTTGAATACTCCTCAGGTTGACAGGAATTGCAGAATCCTGTCTGAGATGTTTTAATGTGAAAAGAGAGAAGGCAAGAATTAGAAACCATTGAAACATCTCGTGGCTCTCATTCAATTGTACTTCTAATTTGTCTAGTCGACTTATTAAACATTCTTGAAAAGTTTACAAATATATTTCAAATGAGAAGTATTCAAATTAGAAATTCTCTTTGATTCTGGCTAAGCCAATTATCTTAATTAATACTCAACTCTTTATTTATTGAAAGTAACATTGTTGAGAGGGGTAGAAATAATTGTCTGAACACATCAGGCTCATCCAAAACTTGTAAGTAACAATCAGATTTGAGAGACAGTAAAATAATAGAGGACTATGGTAGTTACTTATTCACATAGTAAAAACATAACTTTATATATATGTAAACTTTCTAGCTACAACTTAAACTAGGTTTTTAATTTTTTAGTTTGTATGCTTTTAATTTTCAGAGATACATGTCCATCCCCCATGACAACAACAAAAAATATATGTTCTGTTTCATTCCAGTGAAGTTGAAAAACTATATGCAGAAATAGATAATTATGATTGTTAAATACAATCATAACAACATATTAACTTGTCTTCTTATTTCCCTGATTGTATTGGCATATATTTAATGGTGCATCCTTTCCTGTCTATTCAAACAAATGTCACAATGATATGTTTTTATTGCTAAGTTGATGCCCTAAAAACCATATTCAGAACATGATCACTTCCAAGCTTAACTAGTCCCAGTGGCAGTAATAATGTATCGCCATCATAAACAGTTATGAGATATTGCCAAAGAAGAGCAGGAGAAATATACTTTGAAAAGTTGTTTTCTCTATTTAAAAAATGGTCATCTGTCCTCTGATGAGCATTTTCATTGGTGGAGTCTCATCACTTAGCACCCTTTGGACCATGATAGCCTTTCTAATTTTTCCGTTGATAGTAGCAGCATAACGGGGATGGTCCTTATAAGGCACAAGCAAAGTCAAGAGATATTTACACTGATTTTGAAGAGTGAAAAAATATCATCTCACAAATACCCTCTGCCAAGTGCCACATTGCCACAAATCGTGAACAATTTTTAAAAAGTAGGATCATTAGCTGTTTTTAGCAGTCTGCCATTGTACAAGCTTTTTATGCTTCTAACAAAGCAGGCTGAATTATCACAGTATGATAGAGGTTCGCTTTTCACTTCTTCACTGTGGATTTCACAGGATCCCCTCTGTGAGATATTTTGGAATGAATAGATACCAAGAAAGAAACATGTGTAACTATTTACTAGAGTTTATGGTGTGCCTAATATATAAAATGTCTAACATGCCCAAACTGAAAACTGTGTGTAGAGGTCTACATTTCAGAAGAGTTCCTCTTTTTCAAAAAATAACATTACAGGGTTATTTTTAAAAGAAGTTGTTTTTTTTTAATGCAGTTAGTATCTAATAGATCATAATCTATATTAAAAAAAAAGACTGAGTTGCAAAGGAACATATATTGAAGTTTTGAGATTTCTTGCTTATTGCTGGTCAACCTGAAATCAAGGCAATGTATGTCAAGTTAACTTGAAAAAAAAGTCAAGAATATCAGGAAAAAAATATATATGTGTGTCAAATTAGATACAGTGAATGATCCTCCTGCTATATATATGGATGAATTGCTTTATTAACATATTATCTATTTAAACAAATTCGTGGGCTAACATACAATGAGAAATATGCAGATCCATTGAATAAGTTGGAATGAGGGTGACCAGAGAGCTTTAAAGTAAACTCTTTATTGTAGAATTCTTTTAAACCCTCAGATCTGAAAACTCTGTTTTGAGAGCTCTAGGGGCATTGGAAGGAAGAAATTTGCTCAGGGCCTTCTCAAGCTGGATAATTAAAAGGGGGTACATGAATAAAATTGGGGAGCCAAATAACTATAAGGCTTGGAAGGATTAAAAATTGTATTCCTTTTTACAGAAATAGATAAATGCAGTGCTGGTCTTGAGAATGGGCTTTGATTGAGGAAAAAGAAATTTATCCTGAAAATTCAGAATCACAAGGTAGCCCACAAGCACATTCACAGTAGTAGTATCCTGTAAAAAAATTGCAAGTGTGTATATCATTTCACATGTATACTAGTTGATGATGCCCTTGTTTGTCTGATAGAAAGACACTAAAATTATCTCTGGATAAATTCAATTTTAATCCAAGATTAAAATTTCCATAGATAAACTAACATTGAAACTGGACAATTAATAGTGAAGTCATAAAAAATTAGCAATAAAATAAAGCACTGAGTGAGATAATATATATTAAAATTAATAAATGTTATTAACAAATTTAATAAGTCAAATTTTATACATAAAACACAGAACTAAACATAAAATAATAATGACCTATTTCTAAATATGTATAAGCTAGCAAAAATTAGAGAACAATGTAGTATGATAAAGCAGAATAAAAGTCAACTTTTAAAACAATAGAAATAATAACTACAAATACAGATTTTAGGGGACACATTAAACAGCAAATTAGACATAATTAAAGAATAGCCAGTAGAGCCAGAGACTAGTAAAAATGTATTTTTAAATCTGTGCTATCATTATGCTTCATCATTTTGGGGAAATTTAAAATATTTCCATATAAAAATTATAGAGGAGAGATCATGAAAGTCATTATGTTTAATGTGAGTTCTTTAGAAACAGAGAAAATGAGAAAGAGGCAACATAAAAATATCAAATAATTTTTCCTGAATAGTTGAAAAGTTGAAAGACACGTATTTAGATCATCTCAACAAATCATGCAGATTTATAAATTTTGTATGACACTTTTGAATTCGTCTGACTATAATAAATTATTAACAGTGCTTCAAAAATATAAAGCAAAAATTTACAAAACTACAAGAAGAACTCGTGGGGCATCTTATTGCATATGTCTTTTTCAAGAGTTGTCAAATAATCCTGTGTGTAGGAAATGTCCCACCATGCTGCACTGTGAGGCTAGACTCAATTGATATCTAGATTGACATTATCCTGACTTCACATTTTGACTACATCAAGTTACATTAAAAAATTTAAAAAGTATATCTAAAATTTGGTTTTAGAATTAATATGAGTAATTTGTTAGGTTCCTGAATACAAAACAAAATCATACAAAACATTTTTTACCAGCTACAGTTAGAATTTATGCTTAAGTAAAAAGGTACCTTTTAACATAGAAAAATACTAAGATGTAAATGAATGAATATCATTTATGAAGAAAAATGTAAACCTTTATATAAAATACCTAAGGAGATATAAATTTTTATAATTATAAAGGGTGGGCAAAACTAAGCTTACAGTTGGTTGGGAGTATGTAAATTAGTTTATTCTTGTATTATTATAATATTATTTTTAATATGAACATCTATAAAACTACTTTTGCCCCACCCTATATACCTGATTTTGAGGTAGAAATAAAGAATTAAGATCATATAGTTATCAACTCTTCTCTTAAATTAAGAGATTCAGTGAAATTCCAGTCTATTAGATTCCAACAGACTTACCATGAATTTTAACAGGCTGATTTTAAAATGTTTAGAGAAATAAGCCAGTCAGAGGAAGATAAATATCACATGATCTCACTCATTTATGGACTATAATGAACAACATAAACTGATGAACAAAAACAGATCCAGAGACAGAGAAGCATCGATCAAACCATCAAACCTCAGAGGGAAGGTAGGGGAGGGTGGGGGTAAGGGGGAGAGATCAACCAAAGTACTTGTATGCATGCATATAAGCATAACCAAAGGACACAGACACCAGGGGGGTGAGGGCCTGAGGGGGGAGTTGGGGGGTAATGGGGGGATAAGGACACAAATGTAATACCTTAATCAATAAAGAAATTAAAAAATAAAATAAAATGTTTAAAGAAATTAAGAAACTAAAATTTTCTGAAAAAGAGCACAAAAATGTGAGATACCCTACTAAATTTCAAGACTTATTATAAATAAATAGTAGTATCTAAGTGGAATTGTATATCTCTCTCTCCCTCTCCATTCCTCTATGAAATCAATAAAAATATATTTTAAAAATAAAAATAAGGCATAAATAAAAACATTCTACCTCAGAGCTATAGAATGAGTTAACATGAAAGGCAGACAAGAATGTAAATGTTCTTTTCAACTTAAGCACATTCAGAGAAAATTATCCCTGAGTGGTTTTGTTTTTACCCCTTGTGGTTCTTTTCACTGACAGATTGAGAGATATAAAAAAAAATCATTTAATTAGTCCTCTAACTGACATGAGCTTCAGGATGATTATTAATTTCTCTACTATTCTTACATGCTACTATTGTTGCTAATGGCATTGTTTATAAGATTTCATGAGTTATATAGAGTAGAATCAATTCCACGTATCACCCCTGTCAAAACAGCTCTTGTGGCAATAATAGGGGTTTAGTTGTTTTCTCTTAGAGTTTTTTTAAGTATAAAATACTTAGTTTATATTTGCAAAATTACTGAATGAAATGTTACACCTCTTGTGGAACAGATATTTCATGATTCCGAGGTAAGTCTTGGGAAACAGAATAGAGGCAAGACGATTTGAGCTTCAGATGAACTATGCACAACTGAAGAAGTTAGAGACTGGGAGCCAAAATACAGACATATTGCCATAGTGTGGGGAAGTCAGGAAAATAGGAAAATGCTTACGTTGATGCGTACAGGAGGTGATCACTGCTTCAATCAGTATGATCCTCACAGTAAAAAAAACCCCACTTTCTTTCCAGTTATCCCCCCCTTTTTTTTTGCTTGAAATTGCCTGGAGTTATAAAATGCAAGTTGTGTGGTTCATTAGTCTCCCTTTTAATTAAATATGAAAGTACCTAAAAGCAAAATGGAAAAAAAAACTATTCCAAAATATCTTTGTAGTATTTATTTTTGTTCATCACTCATAGTTCTTTCCTCTTTACAACATAAGAAACATTCCTCTGCTTAAAAAGAAAATGCAGCCTTCTAAATTCATGTACCATCTTTTTAAACCATTACATAATAATCTTTCTTTTCCCCTCCATGGCCAAAAGCATTGATTTAATTCATGATGATTCCTGAAAGTTTAATTGGCTAAATTATTTTTAAAACATTTTCTTTGGCATATATTTTTATGCTTTCTCTAATGTTCCTTTTTCTACATTAAAAAGAAAAAAAAATGAGAGTCTGATAACTAGTTACCATGAAAAACTTTGCAACAGTAATGAGTCTTGGTCTATTTCCCAAGACACTAGGTTTAAATCAGCAAATCATATTTCAAATGTGGATTAGGTTCCATTTCAGGGACTTACGAATTGAGAATCTTAAGGTCATTGCTAAAACAATAACAAAACGAAAACAAACAAAAAGCAAACTTCTTACATTTCTTTTTTTTTAAATTGTTCTACATTTATTTTACACAGATAGTACACAAATAAATTTTCACTTTAAAATATTCAATAAATGTAGAAATACATACAGCAAAAGTAAACATTCTTTTCATCACCAGTCCTTTTTATATATTCATTTCCTTGTAACTGTTATTAACAACTTATGTATGATAATCTGAACATTTTTCTCTCTATTTAAAAACTTAAATGGCATATTTATGTAAACACTTTCTGTGAGAATGCATTTAAAAATTAAGTCATTATGATTTTCCATGTAGCTACTGGAAAGTAATCTCATTTTAGAAAATAATTTAGTAATTTCTGTTATTAATTCACTGTGGCTTATTTTACTTATTTATAATATATATCCTTAATTATAAAATAACTCTGCAAAATTATGTTTGCTATATTTTTGTCTTGATATTTAGAATCAAAATCTTTTAGGAAAAATAGAGAAAATGGCCTTATAGAAGCGCTAGTACCTTACCCTAATATATGAGATGAAGCTCTGTTCACACTCCTCCTCAGTATAGGAGAGTTCATTATCCAAGAACTCTCACTAGCACTATATAAACAATCTACACTAATAAAAGAGAAACATGGTAATTAGCGTACGACCGCTACACTTCCCATTGGCTAATCAGCATATCCTTATGCAAATTAACTGTCAGCCAAGATGGCGGGTGGCAGCCAGGCAGCTGGAAGCAAACATGAGGCTTGCTTGCTCCAGTGACTGCAGACTCCAACGTTCCCCGCCTG
>NW_005357311.1:396168-408249 GCF_000412655.1 Myotis brandtii | reverse complement strand
TTTTTGTGCACCGGGCCTCTAGTATAATAATATGATTATGAATATATGAATAAAGGTAATAAGATTTCATTTATTTTAAGATAGCAATACATTAAACTCTTTGGAGACTATTAGAATGGATTCATATCATATGCATCTGCATTTTTTATTTTTTAAATTATTTTGGAATGTGATTGCAAATGTGTGTGCTTATGTGTATGTATATGTGTAGGGTTGGTGAGAGTGAAGAGTCAGACATCCTTACATTTGAATTAAGCTTTGCCACTTACTAGTTGTAAGAACTTGAATAAATCTTCCATTCTCTTTAAGCTTGTAAGTAAATTAATAGTAAGAAGCCTGGCAGCACCAAATGCTGATGAGAATGCGCAGCTACAGGAACTGTCATTCATTGTTGGTGGGAAACCCAATGGTCAAAGTCCCTTGGGAAGACAGTTTGAAGGTTTCTTTCAAAATTAACCATATTTTTCCCATGTGAGTCAGCTATCACACTTCTTAGTATTTACTCAGAAGAGTTGAAAAATAGGTCCACACAAACCCTGCACACAAAAGTTTATTCAGCTTTTATCATAATTACCAAAAGTTGGAAGCAACTAAGATGTCTTTCAGTAGGTGAATGGATTGATAAATGATGGTACATCCCAACAATGGATTATTATTTAGTGTTAAACATAAATGATTTATCAAACCATGGAAAGACTTGGAGGAAACTTAAATGCATATTACTAAGTGAAAGAAGACCATCTGAAAAGGCTATGAATTGTATGATTCCAACTATGTGGTGTTCTAAAAGAGGCAAAACAACGGAGACAGTAAAAACACCAGTGGTTGCCAGGGATGAGGAAGGGAGGCTGGATGAATAGACAAAGCACAGCTGATTCTTAGGTCAGTGAGGACACTCTTGATGATGCTATAATGATAGATACTTGTTATTATACATCTTTCCAAACCCATAGAATGTACATCACCAAGAGTGAACTCTGATGTAAACTGTGGATTCTGAGTAGTAGTGATGTGTCCTTGTAGGCTTAAGTATAATAAACATACCACTCTAGTAGGAGGGTATTGATAATGGGGTAGCTATGCATGTGTGAGAAACCTCTGTGCTTCTCACTCACTTTGGCTGTGCACTTGAAACTACTTTAAAAAGTAAAGTGTATTTTTTTAAACTACCAATTATTACCAACAAAAAGTTATAGTGGTACATAATTCAAAGGATATTTGTGAGACTATAAATAACTGACACTAAAAAATTATGCAATACTATAATTTATTTCTATTATTACTTTTATGATATTTAATTGCTACCTTTAGGTGAGAGTATAAAATGTTTTTAATGCATCACATACCATTCAGTTTATTCATAATCAATTTCAATAAAATATAAAAAGGATCAACATTTACTTTTGCTTAAAATAACTTTTAAAAGGAAGAGTACTACATGACAATAGATGGCTATATTTCCACTATATCTTAGAGTTTAACCTACTTTTAATTGTCAATCCATGTGGTAACATATCTCAAACAGTCTCTTATACATTTTCAAAAAAAATACACCACTTATATTCACCATCTAATTTGTCTTAAATACTGCAGTTCTAATCCTTGGATATATATGTTGATTTAGTTGTATTTACCTAAATAATAATACAGGAAATCATAAGCATTCTGCAAATTACATTGTTTGAGTATTCTTGGATAATAAAACAAAACAACATCATCAACAACAAAAGCATTTATGTGAATAAACACTCAAAGTGACATTATTAGATATTATTTTATTGTAGGAAATTCCAGACAACACCCATTTCTACCCTTTTGGAAAAACTCTCCACAAAATTTTCTCATATAAATTTAGTATAGTGTGAAAAGAGAGGGTTGAATAATAAGTATACACTTATTTCTATAATATTCTCATTGAGAAAAAAGGTGACTATTCTTATTTTGATTAATATACACTTCTCTTAAATACCAGAACTAATAAAACTCTTAAATCAGTTAACAGACCAATTAACAGTACAATTAACTGAAATTGAAGTGCTAGTCATTAAGGTAAATACTTGTACCAGGTCCAAAGGGAAATAATAAATTCACAAAATGTATGCTGTGGGTTTCACTTGGTGTCTTCTGTAATAGAACCTACTACTGTGATAGAATTAGAATTTAGTTATTTTGACTGGCAGAAATGCTCTTAAATAAATCTATGGGAAAAACCTTTCATTCTAGGACACATTTCTTTTCACCTTAATCCTTTATCCAATTACTCTTCAAATAATTGAGTACCAGAAATTGCTTTGCGAATGTTACTTGCATTATGTCATTTGATGATCACTTTATCTTCTCGTATAAGTTTTGGTTGCCTCACTTCACAGAGAGGAAAACTGTCCAAGTCCACATGACTTTGGAAGTGAGAGAGGTTTCATTTTAATCCAGGTCTCTGATTCCAAAATCTAGGAAGTGTCATCTTGATTCTTTTGTCCTTGCCTCCACTCAGCAGCAGTCTGGCAAATACCTTCTGTAATTAGGAGTAGAGATTCATTCATTCGTAGCATAGTCTTTTGAGTATTCACAGCAAGCCAGGCACAGATCTAGTTACAAGTGTTAGGGCCATGTACAAAACTAAAATCCTGCCTAAAATGCAAAAAAAAAACACCTTTCTAGATGAATAGAAACATATCCCTTATATGCTTTGCTGTTCATCCACCTGTTTAGCCAAGTCAAAAAGAGCCCATCTGTTCAGATTGTAGATACAGTGTGTTTCACTTCTGAGTCCCCACTCTGCCTGAAGGATTATTTGTTTAAGAAACTAGTATATGAAGTAGACATCTAGCTATATAATACAGTCCTTAAAAGGTCAACAACTGCCTGGCCTGCATAGCTCAGTAGTTGAGCTTTGACCTATGAGCCAGGAGTGCAAGGTTCGATTCCTGGTCAGGGCACATGCCTGGGTTGTGGGGCATGCAGAAGGCAACCAATCAATGATCCTCTCTCATCATTGATGTTTCTATCTCTCTCTCTCCCTCTCCCTCTCTCTTACTCTCTGAAATAAAACAAAACAAAACAAAACAGAAATGTTGAAGGCTTATTTATCCTTAACCCTCTCCCTCTCCCTTCCTCTCTGAAATAAAACAAAACAAAACAAAACAAAACAGAAATGTTAAGGCTTATTTATCCTTAAAAAAAAAAAAAGAGGGCAACAACTGATGTCATATTGCCTAAGTTTGAATCCTGGCAAAACTACTTACCAACTTTTTCTTTAAAGTTATATATTTTCTCTACGATTCAGTATGACCATTTGTGAAATGCTATAAGCCTATTGTCAACATTTTGTTTTAATAATACATCAAGGAATCAGAACATTGAAATCCTTAGAGGAGTTTTGGTACAGAATAAGGTTTTTTTTTTTTTTTTTTTTTTTTTTTTTTTTTTTTAGGAATAAAGAGCCATTTTATTTAACTTACTTTTAAAAGTTTTTTGTTGTTGTTGTTGTTGTTTTTATTGCTTAAAGTATTACAAAGGGTATTACATATGTGTCCTTTTTTTTTCCCCCACCCTTGACAATCCCCTGGCCTCCCCTACCCCCCAGTGTCTTATGTCCATTGGTTATGCTAGGAACCTCATCATGTAGGAGTCAGACGCAGCTATAGCAGGATTCAAAGAACACTGGAATTGGACTCAGAAATGAACCTCTGTCAATTACAAAAATGTATGACTTTAGTCATGGCTTTAAATTTTTCCAAACTTAGGATTTTGTAGTGATAAATTTGTAAAAATTGTCATTCTGTTTTTGAGGAATTTTTTATGCGGATTAAGTGAAAATTGAATCATTCATTCATGTAGTCATTAAAGAACTATTTACTAGATAGAAAATATGATGTTGCAGTTACTTTCTTGCATGCTGGGAATATAATAATGGATAAAAAAGACATAGTCAAGCACTTGAGATATTTACAGTGGGAAGTTATTTAGTTTTTATGAATGATTTCTCCTTTATTCAGTTTGCTTTCTATGTATCAGGCCTGAATTGGACGGAAAATTTTAGTAGTGACCTGTATAGTCATAAAATAGGATTAGGTGATTCATATTTAGCTATATCAGGATGAGAATTTAGTTTTTCTATTCTCTTAGCCAAAGCTTGAAGATTTCTTCTTTCTATATTAGCAAACGAAGGATTTACTTACTTTTAAAGTTTAGCCTTTGTCTCTGTCATCTCTCTTAGACCACTTTAAATGATTTCAATGATATATCTAAGGATTCATCTTCAGAGATTATATATACTACTAGAGGCCCGTTGCACGAAGAGATTCATGCAATAGGCCTTCCCTTTTCTTGGCTGCTGGTACCGGTTTTCCTCTGGCACTCGGTACCCAGGCCTTCGCTCCAGATGGAGCCTTCAATCTTCGTGGCTCTGGACGGAGCCTTCGGTCTTCGCCCCTACGTATGCAAAATAACCGCCATCTTTGTTGGGTTAATTTGCATACTCTCCTGATTGGCTGGTGAGCACAGCAGAGGGATGGTTAATTTACATGTTTGCCTATTATTAGGTAAGATTTCCCAACAGGAAAATTAAATTTGTAGGGGAGGCTATGCGGAAACCAGAACGTAGTTGTTATTTGTTTTTGACGTTCTGTAGATCAAATTTTCTTTTGTTGCTAATGGAAAAAAAAGTGACTTTTAATCAGTGACTTCAAGCAGACAACAGAGAAATCTAGCAAGTAGTGAGATAAGATACACATGCTTTTTGGATATCAGTCTAGAATTTACTTTTAAAATATCATTTACAAAAATATATAAACCATTTCAGATTTGATCTTTTAAGGACAAAGTTTTCTAAGCTTATTAAAATTTTGAAATTATACATAGCTATTCAGGAAACTTCTGGGAATAATGATCTCTTAAGATCACAATCCTCATTGTCCCATTTCCTCCAAACATAGCTAAGTATCTATGGGTGTATTTGTACTCTAGTGTTGTTGATGCACATGCTATAGTTGTTTTTTAAATGTTTTTATTGGATTTTAGAGGGAGAAGAAAGGAGAGGAATAGAGAGGTAGAAACATTGATGAGATGAGAGAGAAACATCATCAATTGGCTGCTTCCTATATACCTACTACTGAGGATCCAGCCCACAACCCAGGCATGTGCCCTGACAGGGAGCTGAATTAGTGACCTCTTGGTTCCTGGGTTAATGTTCAACTGCTGAGCCATACCGGTTGGGCCATGCTATCATTTGGTGGCTTCCTGCAGATGCAATGAACAAATGTGTACTAATTAGATGTAACATACTAATTTTAGGAGTATCAGTAGCAGCGAGCCAGCTGGGACATCAAATGTTTCCATGACAGGTAAGCATTTTAACATCCTACAAACAACAGTGCAAGGATAGTCACACATGCAGACTGTGCCCAGACTTCTAATACCCATGGATCTTCCTGTCCACAGCTTCACTCTCCAGTAGGGTGGCATTATGAGGAAACGTTACTTCAAAGTAGTAGAATTATTATAAAAGATTTAAAGAAGACAAAACTTTTCTATTTACACCAATTGCATTTCATATTTTATGTCCATGAACCTACCAAGTCCTTATTGGGGCATATGTTGATTTAATTGGGCTGCCTCATGCTGCTTAATTAAACCCTGAGGAATTTGATCAGTTGCATGGAAGGAAAAGCATAGCCAGGAAAATGTTTCACTGTATTTTTTTCTTGTTTCTAAAGATTTCATGGTTAGTGATAGTGTTTGTGGACCATCAAGTTACCCCAGAGGCATCACTATTCAAAGGAAAACAGCTAACAAGCCCAAAGGATTTTACCATGAAACTGTTCATTAGACAAGACACAGTATACAGATCAGTTACAAATGTGGACTTGAGCCAAAAATTTTTTACAGAGATCAAAGTAGAGGCCTTTGTCTTCCCACATTTCACATTACATTTTGAGAGTTGAAACCCAATACTTAAAAAAAAAAAAGATTTTGCTTGTCTGTTCTTTTACATTTTAAAAGGCCTACAGGTAGCATGGGCCTGAGTTAACTTGTTAAATGCAAAAGTGGCCTATGCCATTTGTATTTAAATTGTTTTAATATACTGTGATATGACCTAGAGGTTTGCCTTCCAAATGGATATGAAGAATATTTTAATGAAGTCAGCTACACGTAAAAAGTAATTTTTTTAAGAGGCTGTATAAATTGGTTTAATGCATTAAACTCCATGGGAACGTTGATTTTTTAAAAGGAAACGTGAAATTTTATGCTTAGAATCATTTATTAATGTTTTAAAATTGTTTTATTTTAGTCAAGATTTTTTTTCCAATTTGATTTCTTCTCCACAATAATGTGCAAGTCATTTCTGTGTTCAGTTGGCAGCCCCTTCTTTGCTGAAGGTCACTTTGATCACTATGTCCCCTGTCTGGCCCCTCTCCTCCTGCCTGTTTGTTTCATTATGTTTGGCCTTTGCATACTTAGTGAGAAAATTGAAATATTCAGATTGGAACTACTTTATTTTAGCACCATGGAAACAAGGGATCCCCTAATACCTGTAGTATCTCTGGCTTCTCTTCAGATACAATGGAGGAACAATCCTTGCTCTTACATATAAGGGCAGTCACTTCTCCATTTGTCACTGGATCCCACGATGTCCCACTTAAATATTTTCGCCTGATAATATTTCTTAGTTTTGCAGCACCATCCAGTATTTACTCCCTATTGGATTATTTGACTTGTGCTAAAAACAATTTAAATTATTAACCACCTTCTACAATTTTATTACACCCCTGTCTAGTTCTTATGCTTTTCCTTTCCTCTTCTAGAAACAAACAAACAAAAAATATATGGATGTACTTGCTGTCTCCATGTCCTCAGCTCTTCTATCCTGAATTTACTCCAATCAGTATTTTACCACCTGACTGACATACAGGTTTCATAAGTCCCTGATTTTGCCAAGTCAAATGATTGCTTCTCAGTCATTGTCTTACACAACCATATGGCCATATTAAAGCGTAGTTGACTACTCCCTGTCCTTTGAAGTACTTTTTATGTTACTTCAATTCTGACACACCTTTGCAGTCTCCTTTTCTTTTCCTCTTCTGAGACCCAGGATTCAGTACTTGACCTTTCTTTTTTTTTATTCATGATTTCTTTAAGATACATATTCTTGTCCTATACATTAAGTGGCATACACATGCTTATTACATTTGTGTTGACATTTTGAAGACCAACAGGTTTCTTTAGCTTCAGATCATGTGCTGAACTTCTTGTCTGATATGTCCAATTGAATATTCAATTGTTACATCAAACTTAATTTATATTATGTTAGCTTGCCTCTTCCAGCCCCAAACCAAGGCTCACCTTACCAAGTCTTTTCAACCAAACTAATAGCTGAATCACTCAGCCAATTGTTTTTATCACAAGCCCAGGGCTTAAAAATCATCCTTGGTTGTGTTTATTTCAATCCCCACATTCTATTTTTCTGCCAGTCCCATATTGGATCTACTTCCAGATGATATCCCAAATCTAGCAATTGTTATTTGTTTCTCTTATAAGCTAGAAATTTAATTGGAGCCATTGCATACTCTTGTGCACATTATACATAGCAGTCTCTTTTTGTGTGTAAGAAAAAATAACATGACAAGTTTTATTAGTGATTGAAATTCAGATATCCATGGCCCCAAAGCAAAATAATTATCAGTTAGCATAGATATTTCACTTAAATCTATTTTTACCTTTTATTTATTTTTAATTTAATGTAACTGGTATACCACATTCTATTAGTTTCAGGTATCAAATACAGTGATTCAATATTTTTATATCTTACAATGTTATCACCCCACGGATGTTAGTACTTGTATATCATTGTGCAAACTGATCACAGTGTTATTGACTATATGCCCCTTCACCTTTTTTACTCATCCCCTCCCATCCCATTCCTCTGGCAATGATCCCTTTGTCCTCTGTTTTTATGAGTTTGGTTTGTTTGTGTCTTTGTCTTTGTTTTAGATTCCACACATAAATGAAACCATATGGTATTTGTCTTTCTCTGTCTGACTTATTTCACTTAGCATAATATCCTCTAGGTTCATCTGTGTTGTTGTAAATGGCAATATTTTATTTTTTTATTGCGTGTATGTTCTTTGTGTGTGTATGTGTATGTGTATCTTAGCTATTGTAAATAATGTTCCTTCTATACCGTCGCTATTGTAAATAATTTTTCAGTGATTATAAGGGTGCATATATCATTTCAAAATAGTACTTTCAGTTTTGAGGAGTAAATGTCCAAAAGTGGAATTGCTGCATTATATGGTAGATTTACTTTTAGTTTTTTGCAGAATTTCCATAATGCTTTACATTATGGCTGCACCACTTCTCAGCCCCACAAACAGTGCACAATTTTTCATTTCTCAAAAAAAAATATTTTTCTGCCTACACACATCTCAAAAATAAAGTATTCCAAAATTGAGTGTTGAGAATCATATTAGTATCTCTATACTCCTCCTTCATTTGCCATCAAGTACTTTCACTAGTTCTTTTAGATTAAGACTTAGCTATTTTATTTATATTAACACTCATCTAATTCTAGTTCTCCATAAGCTCATTACTGGACTATTTAAGAACAAATTAATTTCCTTTTGGTAATCTCTTTCTTCCTCAACCATGCTTAGAAACAAATCTAATTTTCTAAAATACCATGATTATCATATTCCTATTCTTCCTAATGACCTAATCCAACTGCAAAAAGATTAAATACAAGTTTTTCTATCCTCTGATTATTCCAGAATCTGGGCATATTTTACCTATCTGCATTTAACTGCTTAATTTTCTGCAACATATTGCAGGCAACATGATAAATTGAGATGCTTCAAGCAATATATCTGAATTATTCTAGTCAATTTCCATGACATGAGATGTGGAATAGGCTAAAACTGTTTCTAAATAAACTTGAATTTTAATCAATCACAGTCTTCTTGATATACCAATGTTAAGATTTAGAACTATCATATTGAGTTTTGAGAGCACAATCCTACTAATATTTTAATCACCACAAACTTCACAAAGCTTTCCTTGTTTATAAAAAGTCACGGAACCTCGTTGTCTTTGTCATATATGATGGCATTCCCATTATTTTCTCATATTGCTTCATTTTCTCTATGTAAGGTTAAGTTTCTCCAAAAAAATTGTAGGTCCCTTGCGAAAATAGATCTTGTTTTACGCTTCTCTTTTATGCCTGGTGCTCACCAGGTAGCAGAGGATTATAATCCTTTGTTCGATTGAACTGAATCCTCTGCCTTAAATCTGTTGCTCACCATTCCACCAGTAATCAGCTTGCTACTAGAGGAGACACCTTGCCCTCATTACAAAGGTTTCCGAGTGGAGTGTGGATCAAGGCTTCCAGATGCTGCTTTAATTGGGGCCCTGAACTCTCTGCACCATAGTCCCTAGAAAATAGCATTTTCCAAAACCCTCATTTTAAAGAGACTTTCATTTTATAACTGTTACCACATATGAAATCAACTGGAAAAGTTGTCTTCTTAGAAAAACCTAGCCTGTAATACACCATGTTTATGTTCCTTGGCATGGGAAATAACTACTGGTCTTGGATCTACTTATAAATAAATACATTTTTTAAAGCTTGATATCAGTAAAATATTCTTATGTATTGGATTGATGTATTTCTGTCACATATATTATAGCATTTAAAAATGTAAAATGCATTTTCACATGTGGTAGCCATAAAAAGTATGTTTTTTTGCAAGGAGAGCCATGTATTAACTAAATGCTTAGATATTAAAAGTTTTTAAAAGATAAAGATAGATAAAAGAAATTTAGTGACTAATTAGCATTTTGTGTAATATTCTGCCCAAACTACTAATTCTATTTCAATTTTAATATTTTATCTAATCACTACAATAGCATATTTTCATGTTGACTTTATTGCAATGTGCAATTTTCTTGACTTCAAATGCATAGTATACTGTTTGAACTATTATGTACTTAACTCACTGAACCAAAGAGTAAAATCGTTTAATTTTTGCACATTTTACAAATGGAGCCACAAACTTTATTGATCAATCAGCATACTTTAGAGTGGTTCGGTTTTATGTGCATTGCTGAATGAGCCATATACTTTACAAGAATAGCTTTATATATTTCTGGAATTCAGCTGCAAACTTTCCTAGCCAAAAGAAATACCTTATTCTGGTTCACTTAAATTGCACAATGACTTGCTGTTATTTCACGCTTTACTGGTACTTACATTCTCAATAAGTTTCAATAATTTCAGTATGTGCTTATGTTAAACTACGGTAACAATTAGTAATTCAATGAAAATAAAATTATAGGCATGAAATTCAAAGACAGTGAACTTTTAGAAAATATAAGGGTCAAAATATGTAGCTATGTGAAATGATAAGGTGGAATAGATGTGATCAAGCTCAGTTGCTTTGGGAAAAAAGTCAATTTACTAAATAATTGATTTGGTTCAATCACAATTAAATTCATATTCATTCCCTCTCTCTCTCTTTCTCTCCCTCTCTCAATTCCCCCTCATGATTTCTGCCAAAGATGAAATATGTTCAAGTTAAATTTAATGTGTAAACATTGGATACAATATTACATGAACCAGAATGTTACAAATGGCACATAAACAAGGCAACAATCAGAATACTGCATTCATACAAAAATAATTGTTAGATGGAATATTTAGTAGATGTTGTTTGACAATTATTTCTTTATTAGACAAATAACATATAAATAGATTTCTTTATTTTTTGGACATCAGAAGAACAGAATTAGATCAAGCATATTTGACTTATGGAACACTATCATTGATCATATTTGGGTTGCTTGTATTTTATGTTACTTCTTTTTTTAATAATTTAAAATAATATAGTAAACACCATGAGATCACTGCTCAGCTCAAGAACTGTAGCATTACCTATAACTTACACTTACCTATGTATAAATCTCCTCCCACTGCCATCTGATAAGTATGGAAAAATCTTGCTTGTTTGCCCAACTTTGAACTTTGTAAAATGGGCATTTTCCTATATGGTATTCAGGAAAATACCTTTTTGGTATTTTTACCTTGTCAATATACAGTTTTAATATTCTGCATAACCACATATAACTGTAGTTCATGCATTTTATTTGCTGAATATAACTAAATTATAAATGCATGCCTCACTTGTTTTTTCATTCTTTTGTCGATGGGAATATTGGTTGTAGGCACTTGTTTTTATTGTGTTACCTTTCAAGTGTCCTCGCATATTATGGTATGTAATTATATGCTTGTTTTCAACCTTGGAAAGGTAAGTCCTTTTTCTTTCTTATGATTTGAGTTTTACATTTATTCTTCATTGGCTTATGAATTTTATGAATTGAAGATATCTTCTTTCAATTTGTATTATCTTTTCCTTTCTTAAGGTATCAAATAATAAAAAAGTTTTAATTTAATATAGAGAGATTGCCAATATTTTTATGTTTAGTGCTTTTAATATCTTAGTTATTTGTACATTACAATGTAAAGATGAGAATGATATTAATCTATATTCTCTTCTAAGAATTTAGATTTTGAGTTTTGAATCCTTCTGGAGTTGATTCGTATTATGCAAAGAAAAGATCCATTGTACTTTATTTATTTTCCATATAGATAACCAAATTTCTCAAAACCGTTGGTTGGAAAAACACTCCTTTCCCAAGGGCTTCATCTTGTCACCTCTATCATAATAAAGTTGCATATATATGGATGTCTGTTTTCCCCCAATTTATAATTTGTATATCTGTCTACTTATAAACACACTGTATTTGTATATATTTAAAACATGTTTTTCATAAAATAAGATATGCACAGTGGCTGCATTAATCTGCATCCCCACCAACAATGCATGAGGGTTCTCTTTTCTCCACATCCTGGCAACACTTGTTTTTTTTTTATTTATTGACTAGAGGCCCGGTGCACAAAAATTTGTGCACTGGGGGTGGGGATCCCTCAGCCCCCATCCTGTGCCCTCTCGCAGTCTGGAACCCCTCAGGAGATAATGACCTGCTGGCTTAGGCCTGCTCCCGGGTGGCAGAGGGCAGGCCCAATCCCTA
>NW_005357311.1:393969-395311 GCF_000412655.1 Myotis brandtii | reverse complement strand
GGGAACGTTGGAGTTCGCCATCACTGGAGCAAGCAAGCCTCCCTGTTCGCTTCAGTGCATGGCTGCTGGCCGCCATCTTGGCTGACAGTTAATTTGCATAAGGATATGCTGATTAGCCAATGGGAAGGGTAGCGGATGTACGGCTAATTACCATGTTTCTCTTTTATTAGTGTAGATGATAGCCATTCTGACAAGTGTGAGGTGATAGCTTATTGTGGTTTTAATCTGCATTTCTCTGATGATCAGTGACACTGAGCATCTTTTCATATGTCTATTGGCCATTTGTTTTATATAATGGAATAATTACTCTGCCATGAAAAAGAAGACAATCTTACTATTTGTGAATGCATGGATGTGCCTAGAGAGTGTTATGCTAAGTGTAATAGCCAGTCATTGAAAGACAAACAAAATAGAAACAGACTCATAGATACAGAGAACAGACTGACATCTGTCAGCGGGGAAGTAAGGTTAAGGGTCTGAGTTAAAAAGGAGAAGGGAGTAAGCAAAACACAACAACTCATAGAAATGGACAACAGTACAGCGATTACTAGAGGGTGAGGGTAGGGTTAGGGGAGGTAGAAGAGGGTAAAGGAGGGATAAATGGTGATGGAAGGAGACTTGACTAGGGGTGCAGAACACACAATAAAATATACAGATGATGTATTATAGAATTGTACATCTGAAATATATATATATAATTTTATTAACCAACTAGAGGCCCAGTGCACAAAAATGTGTGCACTCGAGGGGGTCCCTCAGCCCAGCCTATGCCCTCTTGCAGTCTGGGACCCCTTGGAGGATGTCCACCTGCTGGCTTAGGCCCGCTCCCTGGGGGAACGAGCCCAAGCTGGCAGTCAGACATCCCTCTGGAAGCCCGGCAGCCCTCGGGGGATGTCCACTTACAAGCAGGGAGCAGACCTAAGCTGCAGTCGGACATCCTTAGTGCTGCTAAGGAAGCAAGAGAGGCTCCCGCCACCACCGCTGTGCTGGCAGCCATCAGCCTGGCTTGTGGCTGAGCAGAGCTCCCTGTGTGGGAGTGCACTGACCACCCGGGGACAGCTCCTGCATTGACCATCTGCCCCCTGGTGGTCAGTGTGTGTCATAGTGACCAGTCATTCCCAGTCGTTCTGCTGTTAGGGTCAGTTTGCATATTACCCTTTTATTATATGGGATTGAGGCCTGGTCCAAGGGTGGGGGCCGTCTGGTTTGCCCTGAATGGTGTCCCGGATGAGGGTGGGGGTCCCACTTGGGTGCCTGGCCAGCCTGGGTGAGGGGCTGATGGCTGTTTGCAGCTGGTCACACCCCCTTCAGGGTGGGGGTCCCCACTGGGGTGCCTGGCCAG
>NW_005357311.1:373169-393170 GCF_000412655.1 Myotis brandtii | reverse complement strand
AAGCCTCCTGCTCGCTCCAGCTCGGTGGCCACGGCTGGCTGAAAGCAGGTATCTGGGGTTTATTTACCTCCTATAATTGAAATGTTGTTGCTTTGAGTGGAACTCAGAGCCACCGCAGCAGCTTGGCTTCCTCCATCATTGGGGCAAGCAAGCCTCCTGCTCGCTCCTCGGTGGCCATTGAAACTTTGTTGCTTTGAGTGGAACTCAGAGCCGCCTCAGCAGCTTGGCTTCCTCCATGATTGGGGCAAGCAAGCCTCCTGCTTGCTCCAGCTCCGTGGCTGCTGGTCGCCATCTTGGTTGGGTTAATTTGTATATAGACGCTCTGATTGGCTGGTTGGCGTGGCTTAAGGCATAGCGAAGGTATGGTCAATTTGCATGTTTGTCTTTTATTAGTGCAAATGTCACCCCAATAAATTAAAATAAATAAGCAGAACATAAATATATATGTATGTGAATATAAATAAATGTGTGTGCATTCATTAAATGTAGTTAAAGACCATAATAACCAAATAGAAAAAGTCAAGATTCCAGTTTTATTGGAAAAGAATAAAACTTGTAATTCCCCCAAAATAAGTAGATTAGATTGTGGTTATACATATAATGAGCTACACTACTGTTACACAGTCTTCAGTTTGACAAAAATGCAAAAAAAAAATAATTCTTAAACAAATGATGGTTAACACTATAATGTTTGTAAAGTATAAAATGACAGAATCTGAATTTGTCAGAGATGCAAATTTGGCTGCTTTTGAAATGGAATGTCGACATGCTCCCTATGACCAGGTCATTTCTTCTATACATTTTCTTGAAAGGCATGCTCTTACTTTTACATATGTATATGTATGCAGGATTTCTACACCAGTGTAATTTTACTATTAGAAAATGAGAAGTTCCAATAGGGTGTCCAATATGGGTATTGAAAAATCTATACAAGACACTCTCCTTAACTGATGTGGAAAAACTCCAAGATGCAATGTCAAGTGATGAAAGATAGAAGAGAACAATAGGTTGAAAATAGAATCTCATTTGTGAAAAACATATACCTATCCATGTGGCATCATGTAAGTTTTCGTTTATTTGTACTTCAACTTTCATTCATGTGCGTTAATCAGGGTAAGGAAAGCAATTCAGGGATTACACTTCAAACAGATAATACTAATTAACTCTGGGGCAAAAATAGGACTGAAAGTTTTGAAAAAAGGGAACATTTTGTATTTTTTGGTTATACTCCTATTTGTGACTAAATGTACCTACAAGAAAAATATATTATAAGTTTAAATTTGAAAATAATCATTACTGAAAAGACAAAGCAGAAAGAACTACAAGGTCTTCAAAATCCTGGAAATTTATTGAACTTATCAGTAAATTCATCTTTGTAAATGACTGTTGTAAAATGATGCAAAGCCATCAGAATTTCTGATATATAGAAGCACATGCATCTGAGCACATGGAGTGTCTCCTCCATTTTTTGCTTTGATCCAATCACATTTGCTTTTCTTGTTGAAAGCAGTTAGATTAGAAATAAAAATTTCCTAAACTGAACTATATTTCTATTTAGGTTATAAATCCAAGAAGTCTTATAACTGAGAGCCTTTTCATTTGAATTTAGGTGCTTTGTTGTTATACATTATTCTTATGTAATTGCAGCCCATCTTCTTCACCTTAGTACTGGAGAATTACCAGAGATAATACTAATTCAGACTCTTTTTCACACAAGTTGCTCAATACAGATAACTCATTTATTTTCATATTGTCTTTTTTCCCCCAAATAGCAATATTTAATATATCCCTATATGTCTGATTGGATGTCATTTAAAGTACTGTGGGAAAAGTTCTAGAACTCAGATGCATAAAGGCAATTACATGCGAATAAGAGTGCAATTATCATGATATTTATCCACAGGCTGATACTATGATTCTTCTAAAATGTGCACTTGTGCTAACTCTTACCTCTTAATCAAAAAAGGCACCATGGATAACTTCCTGCTGGAACAGTAAAGTACTGATAAGACACTTATTTCTGGGTCAGTAATGCAAACTCTGAATTTCCTTATTGATTTTCCAGATGCTGTTCCATGTAGGATGTTGGCATTATAATGGTGCCAGGTACTGCTTTTGCAGATCACTCATTGCCAACTCTATATCTGACCAAGGTCAGCTTTCTCTGCATGGTTGCCAGCATAGAATTCTTTCTGGTTTAGTTTTCTGAGGCTTTAGTAGAAATTTGCTGTCTGCACTGATACAAAAGTGTTTTTGAGAAATGGAAACTTATCATCACAAATTCATTTCATGCTACCCATGATGGAGTGTGAGAGGAAAGAATCATAACCAGGTCAGGCATTGAATCTTACAGTATTGATCACATGGCTGGAATGCCAGCCCTTCTGATATTTGTCCTGAGATACTGGACAATGTTTTGGACACCCAGGTTTATGAAGTGATTTCCAGAACCTTTCTTTGTCTTAGAGTAATATTTCAACACTGAAAGATTTTAAAAACAGAATATTCAATATAAATATAAGGAATTATGATCTATGAATCACACCTAGTACTATGGAGTGAATGCTTGTGTCCTTCAAAATTCATATGCTGAAATCCTAACCTCTGGTGTGATGTTGCTAGGAGATTGGGCCTTTAGCGGGTGATTAGATCTTGAGGGTGTAACCTTCATCAATGGTATTAGTGCCCTTAAAAGAGGAGATGTGTGGGCTTGCTTGCCTGCTGTCCAATACTAGTACTCTGTCATGTGAGGATACAATGAGAATACGGCCATCTGCAAACCAGGAAGCAGGCTCTAACCAACTCAGGACATGCCAACGTCCTGTACTATCTAGGCTCTATAACTGTAGAACTAAATGCTTTTTTAAAAAATATATTTTATTGATTTTTTGCAGAGAGGAAGGGAGAGGGATAAAGAGTTAGAAACATCAATGAGAGAGAAACATTGATCAGCTGCCTCCTGCACACCTCCTACTGGGGATGTGCCCTCAACCAAGGTACATGCCCTTGGCTGGAATCGAACCTGGGACCTTTCAGCCCGCAGACCGATGCTCCATCCACTGAGCCAAACCAGTTAGGGCCTAAATGCTTTTTTTAATTAAACTACCAGTCTATAGTAAATTGTTAAAGCTGCCCAAACTGACAAGAACACCTGATATTTTCAATTTTAATCTGGCCGAGGAAAACCTAAATTTCTCTAGTTTTGGGTGAGAATCAAAAACTGGAAATAAAACCTTCAAATATGATTTGAATAGCTCACTGTAGTAAATAATAAAATAACACTGTAACTTATAATGCTTTGAGTTTTTGGCTTCTTTTGAGTTAATTTATTTTGCTTTGACTTTTCCATAATTGTTCTAAATTTATATTAGTAGTTCCCTATTAATTGTTTTGAAGATCCTAAGTTCCAAAACATTGCTGTGTATGTTTCTAGATGCAGACAATTGAAGAGAAAATATCTTTAAATCCTGTTTTCGTCCACTAGACAACAGAACTAGAACAGTAATAACTTCGACTTTTATGTTTTACACATCATGTTACACTCTAAACAGTGATTGATTTTTTGACAGCCCGCTTTGTGCTTTAAACTCATGCAAAACTACTTTGATTTTTATCTCTTGCATGAGTGACTTGTCAAAACTGGTTAGATTTGAAAGAGTGCAACAGCTGAAAGAAAGGAAAACTTTCAGAATAGAAGACACAAATAAAATTTGTATAATTTATTTAAGAAAACAATAATGGGGGAATATAATGTCACCCTTCGGAAGGACTCTGGTCCAAAGCAAATTAGAATTTCTATAACTTCCAAAGTCATGGTATTTCATTTAGACTTTTTAATTGAAATGGTGGTTTGTCTTATATAAACAAACACATTTCTGCACATCCTAGATTCCATATAATTATTTTCTCATTAGGAATGAGTGAGCTCCATGGTTCCCTTATTCTGACAGTACATTGCTCAGGTCAGTAAATTTTAAGATTATAGTTAAACACATTGATCTCAGTTGTTTGCAAAAAATATCAGGAGGCTAGAAGACAAAACACTCAGGTGGAAGATGGTGAACTTGACTTTGTTTTCAATTGTTGTCCAAAGAATAATCCATAAAGATTAGAGAATTGCATATTTTCTCATTCCTCTAGAGGTGCATATTTCATAATCCTGAAGTGGGATTTAGAATATGCAATTTTAGTCAATATATCAAGAGTGTGGTGAACACATTTTTGAGAAACATTTGTCAAGTGAGGAATGAGCATTGTTTTCTTCTGTTTACTATTTTTAGAGGTCCATGCATGTTAATATGCAAGCTTATTTTTATTAATGCTGAAAGCAACTCGATCAAGAAAAATATATCAAGAATGAGCTTAAGCCCTAACCAGTTTGGCTCAGTGGATAGAGCGTCGGCCTGGGGACTGAAGGGTCCCAGGTTTGATTCCGGTCAAGGGCATGTACCTTGGTTGCAGGCACATCCACAGTAGGGGGTGTGCAGAAGGCAGCTGATCGATGTTTCTCTCTCATCGATGTTTCTAATTCTCTATCCCTCTCCCTTCCTCTCTGTAAAAAATAAAATATATTTTAAAAAAAGAAAAAAAAAGAATGAGTTTAAGTGAAAGGGATTCATGGCAAGCGAGAAAAGAGAATAATTCCAGCGGGAGGTATAGAAAGCACATGGATCAGGGAATGGAAGGTAGTGTTTCACTTCATGGAGTAATGTCTCTGATATTCTGGAGTACATTACATTTTGGTCCACAGCAGTGTGATTCAAAAGTCTCTGACAGCTGTTATTGGGGTGGTGGGGGGGTGGGCTGGATTTGGGAGTTTGAGAAAAAAAGAGAGAAATAATTCATAGACACAGATTCCCAAATTCATAAACTATTCCCAATAGTTGTATTTGGATGGAGAGGTGAAGGAGTATAGAGGGATAAATGGTGATGGAAGGAGACTTGAGTTGGGGAGAAAACACACAACATATTGTACAGATGATGTGTTGTGAAATTGGGCACCTGAAACTTGTATAATTTTGTTAACCAGTGTCACTCCAGTAAATTCAATAAAACGAGGGAAAAAGTCTCTAAAGAGATCTAAGGATAGGTTACCAGAATCTCATTTTATATGCATTAAATTGACAATAGTGATCTTTTGCAAATAAAATAATAAATGTATTTTAAGGTCCACAGACATATTTAAGACTACACAGGTTTTAAAGCAACATTATTTAACCTTATTTTAAAATTATTTTATTGAGTAAAATGACAGGCTAAGTGAGAAGGAGCATTAACATTTAACATGCAGAGAGACAGTAAGATATGGGTGATTTCTTTTGAACATAGCGATCAATTCTGGATAGGTGCTTCAAGCCCAGTGTTCAATGATTTGAATGAAAGCTGTTTTGAATTTAGAAATAAATGAGACACTCAGAACTCACTTTAGGCAGAGCTCATGTTTGAGAGAGCCTCTCAAAGCCTCAATGTTGATGGTTATTGTCAGTTAATTATCCATTTTAACATTTACTGAGTCCCAGAATTGTGCTTGTCACAGAACAAAATATGGTTTTAAAAGCACCAGCTCTCACTGATTTGCAGCTTTCATTTTGGGAAAGAATGAGGGTTTCTATGAGGAGCTAAAGCTACATGAACCATCCTAGGAAAAGTAAAAAAAAAAAAATTGAACATAACCTATTTAACAACAAATATGGTAGATAATCATTAAGTGGATGTTTTCAAAGATTCTGGCATTGTTAGTCACATAAATTTTCTTCCTAAGTAGCAAATTGGGACCACAATTTCCCCATGGTATTTTCATCATGATTTGAATACAGCAGAGTCTCCTTTTGCTATTTACAATTCCCTGCCTGCATTTAATATTTATGCAGTATTGAATTAAATAAAATCCTGAAGTTCTGTGCTTGTTCATTTGTTGTGTGTTTAGGGGAAACTGTGCAGGGTACAATAGAGTAGGAAAATACATTCTATTATTCTCATTATAAACATAGCTGCTTACTGACAGACTATCCTGGGAAATAAACTTCCCTTTTAGGCAATGTTTCCTTGTTTTCATTCACCAACTTCAGTTGTTTTATTTTCTACCATGAATGATAGTTGTTTTGAAGAAGATCTTCTATAAGCATTCTTTTATAAGCCCTGTATTCCATTTTCACTAGAAAAATACATGTGAAATGTTGTTCATACTTACCCAACCCAGTTCCAAATGATTTTTCCCTTATTCTCTTCATTATTAGTTTTTAACTCCTTACCTCACTCACCATATGCAATGTTTTTGTCCCTTATGACATCCTACCAGGCCTTAAATACTCAGAATGTGGATACTTTCCTACTTTATATATGACAATAGTCCCTATCTTGTTCCTGCCCAAAAGACTGACCTACAGCTTTGCCTAATCATTGCTTTACAAAGGATCTTTTCAATGTATGGGACAATATATATGAATCTAGACTCTTCCTCCCCACCTCTGAAAATTCATCATTAATTCTCCACAACCAAGTCTTTTTTCTTCTAGAATAATTTCCCCTAAACTTCCCAATTATAAAAAAAAGAAAAAGAAAGCAAAAGCTCAGAATTGTCAAGTCTCTCATGGTTAACAGTACTTTTTAGAGTTTATAAGTTTTGATTAGTAATAAAATAGTCCTGGGTTCTAATCTCAGTTCTGCCTTTTGTAGCTATGTAGCCTGAAAAAAAAAAAAAGAAACCTAACTTTTCTCAACCTCAGTTATATAATAATTATGCTGAATTAATAGGATTAAATTCAATATTTGTACAGAACACATAGTACAATGCCTAACATAGTTATTCCTATTAGTTACCTTGGTACATTGTAAAGACCCTGTACATTGTAAATACCAACAGGTGGTCTTGTAGGAACTATCTCCCGTCATTCTGTAACTGAGGAAATATGACCCTGAGCAAAAAGAAAGCAATATTCAGTCTCTTGTTCACCTTGTTACTCCTTAATAGTAGTCATTTGGGCTTATTTTTTACAATGATTTTATATATATTATTCACAATGTGAAAGCTTTTTATGTTTGTCTTTCATATTGAATAGTACATATTAAAATATTTTAATTGAATATTTTAATGTACAAATCACCTTTATGTTCTTAAAAGTTGGCATTTGAGCTTTTCACTGCTCATAAGGAACCCAGAAAAGTCATCCTATATTTATGTATTTTTTTAATTTTTGAGAAATATTCTGGGAGAAAAAACCTTCAAAACATTTAAAAAGATAAACAGATGGAATTATTAAAACATTTTAGTTGTATTTTTTCATTTGTTTTATTATTATTTTATTTATTTGTGTCTCTGTGTCTTTTTGCATAGATAATTAGGCTTATGATGAGCAGACTATGTTAGAGGCCCTATTTCTCACTTGTGTCTCCCGGATTAGAATGCCCTGTGTGTAAGGTTTGGGCAAACATAATTCATTTAGAGAGAATGAGCCTGGCCAAGTGCCCAGCAAAACCATCTCAATCAAACATCTGCACTTGAGGCAGCATGCATGCTTATACAGCAAATGACGTGTTGCTCTGATATAACTTAATTAGGCAATTTATAGAAGGCAAAGGGGCCTGTGTCTTATTACTATCGGATGGATATTTTAATTTATAGAAATATAGAAAACATTTGGTATTGCTTCACACGTAAGTGCAATTGAAACCTGTCAGTCTGCTAAATCGGTTTTAGATGTTTTCTTGCAGAGCCATCTTTTTTACTGTTGTTTGCAAAAGATAATTTAAATAGAAATAAACCAAAGCAGAATAACTGACCTCTGTATTTATACTAACCAAATCCATTTCATTTTTATAAATGCTTAGTTAAGTGTGTTTAATTACTTTCTAATTTGTAATATCGATACACTATGACTTGTTCCATTAACTCGTGAATTAACTGCATTGAAACTCTAAGAAAAAAAGTATTTACCATGTTGTTCAGGCAGTGTAGAAGGAGGCATTACTAAAAAAAAAACTTGCAAGGGAATTTATTGCTGGGTTTGTGAAGAAGAATAGCATAAGTCACTTGCATAAACATCTAAGAATTGGGATTATCCTTTTTACTCTCTCAGACATCTGTAGATAGAACTGCTGTGGATATATTAAAAAGTGAGAGCTACATGTCATATGTGGCCTGCGCCTGTCTGCATACTAAGCACTTGTTCCAAGCCTGAGAGTTTACAAGGAAATGGTGATATTTGTGTTACAGCAAGGACCCTTTTCTAAAAACTGTGACTTCTTGGGGATGTCAGGATAACTTAAACAAGTAGAAGTCAAGGTAACTTTTTGATTGTTAGTGTTCCTAAAATGAAATTTTATAGGAAAGAGCCATATGACAACTTGGGTATATATCAGTTAAGTCCGGTGTGACCCCTTCTCTTAGTTCGGACTGCTATAACAAATAACCCTAGACCGGGTGGTTTATGTATCAAATGTTTGTTTTACAAGTTCTGGAGGCTTAAAAGTCTGAGATCAGAGTATAAGCATGATTGGGTTCTTGGTGGTTTGTAGTCCCTCTTTTCTGGTTTGCAGAAGACTGTCATTGTATCCTCTCGCGATGGGGAGAGAGAGAGGAGGGAGAACACAAGATCACTTGTCTTTCTCACAAGGTCACTAACCTTATTCATGAGGGCTTCACCCTCATGACTAAATACCTCCGAATGGCCGGCCCCACTTCTTAATACCATCACATATGGATTTCAACATATAAATTTGGGAAGTACATAAGCATTTAGTCCTTAATATAGACTGATCACAAAAATCTCTTCTACCCTGTGCCCAGCAAAAGGAGATGGCCAACTCTCTTAGATGCCTACATTCTCTAAATGATGCACAATTATGCCACACATTTCCTCACCATGGGGGGATTTCTGCAGCTAATATTATCTCACCTTGGATGGCCTCATTGCACTTAAGTTTTACAAATAAGGAGACTCTGATTCCCTGCAACAACTACAAAAGTCTATGTTCACGGTGGAATTGAGTGATCTCTTATTCAAAGTGTTGTCATACCATAAAGCTAAATTATTATACCTTTTTGTTTTAATTTAAAAGAGGAGTTCAGATTTCCAGTTTAACATTGCACATATTATCAATGGGATTATAAATAGTTTATATAAATTTTAATTATGTTCCATTGCTGTTGAAGTTCCAAACTATTAATAATATTTTAAATATATGCAGAGCACATTTAATCTGCAAAGGTCTTTCTACTTTTATGGTTTGAAATAAGCATTTTACAGAAAAGAATTAAGGCATGATTGATCTTCTTATATCCAAACTAGTTCTCCTTAGGATTGTCTAATAGTGATGGCTCATGTTTGCTGTTTAGTTAGGCTATTATATTTCCGAATATAGGTAATTAAATACTACCCAATTTTAGAATGATCTTTTTGAGTTAAGGAGGAATCATAACACTGAACAAAAATAATAATCTATTGATATTTATTCAAATAGATGAGAAATATTGGCCAACTGGATTAACCTCTTTAAAATGTTTTCCAAACTTGTGAAATGAGAAACTCAAAGGTCTGAAGTTCTAGAACTTCCTGTGTTCTTTGCAAATAAAAGTTAACTGGAAAACAAAATTTATAGAGCTGCACCAATACATTGCATTATATAACACTTTCACCATTAAAAGCCTATTTACAGAATTTAGGACCTAACAATTAGTATGTTAAACTTCCTAAGGTAAAAAACAAACAGTTAACAGAAATATTTTAATTGCTATATTCTGGATGTGTTCAGGTAATGCACATAAGTTTATATTTTCTAAACACAATGCAGTTTTTTGTTTGATATTAATTATATGAAATATTTGCATATTTGGTGTATTACATTTGAGCTTCAATTTTCATATTATGAAAACTTGTGAAATGTGATCCAGATATGTGTGTGTGTATATTATATATATATATATATGAATTTAAATAAAATTATATTATTTTATTATACCAAATTAGTTTTGCACAAATTATTAGATCATTTAATTAATTTTCTGAGAAGCTTATGATATAGTTTATCACAGTCACATCATACACTTAAACCAATAGTAATGTGTAAGCCTTGACAATTATATAAATAGAATGTTCTTAATGTTGATTTACATTGGTAGCTAACATTTCAGTCAAACCTATGGTTTCTATTCAGATAAAAGTTAAATGTATTCAATAGAAAAAAGTTACCCATTGAATATGCAGTATTTTTTCAAAACATGGAGTTAATATTGCCTTCTAAATATAAAATGGCAACTTAATTGTGGAAGAATTTGATTTCTTTTTGTGATATTTCTTTTGATTAGGAATATGGATATTTCTATTAATGTTTAATAAGACACAAATTGCTCAATACTTGAAAATTAGTATTTCTCATTAAAAGTACGCTTTCTATTGCTCACCTCATTAACTTAGCAATTAGGAATTAAGCTACTTCTATTATAATAGTGAAGCATGTAGGTGGATGGATTGTCAGAGAGATGTCGTGTTCTACTCAGTTTACTCTCAATTGTATGCCAAGGAATATTTTGATAATCGTTCTAATGTTTCTTCCAATTTATATGAATTGAGTAATTTTAAAAGACTTTTCTAGAACAATCAAAGGAAGAAAGTGCCTATTTAATTAGTGGTACTAATGGCTACCATTTCAGAGCATCTGCTAGAAATTTCATTTTAAGTCCTTATTGTTAAACTCCACAACAATAATGTGTGCTGTTAATATTATAACAACCTTAACAATCTTTTAATTTAGAAGAGAGAGAGAGAGAGAGAGAATCCAAGCTAAAAAAAGAAGAAAATAGAGAAGGTGGAATTGAGCTCTGCTGGACTCCCAGGAACATTTTCTTTTTATTACCCTTGGTTGCCAGAAATTTTAGAAAGGAAAAAAAAAACACAGAAAACTATACTTCAGATTTTAAACCTACCTCTAGTCAAAAGGAAAAATGAGATTGTTTTTGCATCATGACATTAAAATATTTAATAACAAAGTTTGAGTTTACTGAAATACTGAATCATAGTCTCTAAACAGAATGAGATTTTTACTGCTCATTATGGTTCCTATGTGAACCTGAAGAATGGCCAATATGATCAAGGCCTTGGACTTACTAGGATGAGAATACTTCTTACAGTATAATGCAAAGTTGTTAATTTAGGGTTTTAAAAATTAGATGCTACCGGTAGAAGATGGCTTGTTGTGTCACAATCTCTTTGGGAGTTTCCCAGGTATAATCTGAGTCGTCCCCCATTCCTGGAGGACAGGGAGAGACTGATGAAAAAGCCAAACCTTTACAGACTGGTAGGTTGCAGATTTAATAAGCAAGGATACTTACTCATGAGGCTTGTCTTGGGCAACCATAAAATGAAGTTTCCTGCACCCACCCATCAGAATCTCAAAAGTTTATATAGAGGCCTTAACTGGATTCAGTCACATACACAGAGGTCCTTAATGGGTCTAATCACAGACTTAGTCCAGCTGGTCTCATCATCACCTTATTATCTCAAGGATGTGTCCTTGGGCAGCTTCTAGCATTGGGAAGGCAACTGGAGCGTGCATTCCAAGCATGGGAAGGGAGTGGGGAGCCTTCACTTGCCTGGGTCCATCTTAGGGCCTAACTGGCAATTATGACTTCTTTATGACCTGTCCCAACAGGAAAAGTAACCAAATACAAGAGTCATTAAGAGGAAAACCATTGCTTTGCAAAGTGCAAAGTTAGCTTGGCAAATACTTCTATTTTGCCTAACGTTGTCAAATCAAAGGGTTAATTTATCACGGGTGACTTATGAAGTTAGAACAAGATATGAGGCAAAGAGACACTAAAAGGAATACCTGGGACTTGATTGAGTGTCACTGATAACATACATAGCTGTGTTTTGTAATGATCTTAACATCCTTTCTGAAAGCATGGGGCCTGGACCTTGTGATTGTACATACCAAGGATATCATTACAGGATTTAAATTTATTTGTGTAAATTTTGGCAAAACTATAGAATCTTAGTTAACTTCCACATACCCAGTGAATTGCAGGATGTAGTCATGAAGTGAGTATATAGTAGCTTGTTAAAACCCACACTTTCTACTGACTCTGCTTCTATACTTGTGTATCTAGAAATGGGGTAAGGGGAGCACCCAGGAGGTATGAAATCATTGAATGTTCTCTTAGAGACTGCCAAACATAGCCTATTTTCAATAACACACACACACACACACACACACACACACACACGTAATTATCCTATATAAAATATCAGAAAATAGTCCCAGCTGGTTTGGCTCAATGGATAGAGCATCAGCCTGTGGACTGGAGGGTCCCAGGTTCAATTCCGGTTAAGGACACATGCCTGGGTTGCAGGCTCAGGCTTGCAGGAGGCAGCCGATTAATGATTCTCATCATTGATGTTTCTATCTCTCTTTCCCTTTCCCTTCTTCTCTGAAATCAATAAAAATATATTTAAAATCTCAGAAAATAACCTTCTACAAAAATAAATTTTTCCAAATTATTTTTTTATGTATTTTCTGTAACAATTTTCCACTTTTCCAAAATGCTAATCAACCAAATAATTCTTCTAAAAACTTCAATTTTTAATGTTATAAAGTTTTAGGAATTTATTTAAATATTAGATGATAAAATTATTCCCAGTAATATCTGAGGCCTATGTTAAAAAAAATAGTAAGGTCTGCCTGATTAAATTTCACATATCTCAGATTCAGTAAAACACAAACTATAATGTTGATATAGGTTATTACATTATGAATAGCATTACATCTACCTTACTCTAAACTGTTTTAAGTTATCTATATAATAAAAGCCTAAGCGACCATTATGTTGGAATGACCAGAACAACCAGTCGCTATGATGCACACTGACCACCAGGTGGGAGACACTCAATGCAGGAGCTGCTCCCTGGTGGTCAGTGCGTTCCCACAGGGGTAACGCTGCTCAGCCAGAAGCTGAGCTCATGGCTGGCGAGTGCATTGGCAGAGGCGGGAGCCTCTTCCGCCTCTGCTGCAGCGCTAAGGAGCAGCGAGCCAAGTGGTAAGGAGCAGTGAGCAGGAGGGAGGTAAGGAGCAAGGGGTCCCAGACTGCGAGAGGGCGCAGGCCAGGCTGAGGGACCCCTCCCCCAACAGTGGACGAATTTCGTGCACTGGGCCTCTAGTATAATTATAATTATGACAAACTTGACAAGCCATTCCTCAGCTAACCTTACAAAAACCTTTATATGGTTCAAGCACTTGAAATATAATCATTCTTCCTATTAGTATTTTAGGAATTATTTTCTGTCTATATGTGTCCTCTAAGAAAAATATTGTGTAAAATAAGTGACTTGAGAATTTAATAATAAATTAATGTCATCGTGCAATTTAAGATTAATTTTCCTTGTGAACATAATACACATATAATTGTATCTTTTTCACTTGTCAAAATTTTCATTATCTTTCCCTCAACTATTTCAGTAGCCTCAATTTTATACCCTACCACTTTATTTTTGATCCATCCAAGAGAATGAAAATAAATGTGATGTGTGCAGTTAATTTCTCTTTCTTAAAGGACATTGTTCACTCCTAGCAACCAGCACCAATTCTTCTTCCCAATTTGATTTTAGATAGATTAAATAGAATTCCAATTTTGTTTTAGAGAATCATCTTCATTTTGGGCAGTCTTGAAAGATAAATAAACAACAGTGTATCCTTAAAAGGTTAGTTTAGTAAGCCTAGCTAATTAACTTCACTCAAAACAACTCTTAGACCCTAGCTGATTTGCTCAGTGTAGAGCATCCATGGATTGAAGGATCCAGGTTTGATTTTGGAAGGGCATGCGCGTACCTAGGTTGCAGGCTCAATTCCAGGCCCTGATCAGGCATATGCTGGAGGCAACCAATGTGTCTCTCTCACATCAATGTTTCTCTCTCTGTGTCTCTCCCCCTCCCTTCCACTCTCTCTAAAAATCAGTGGAAAAATATACTGGAGCAGCGGTTCTCAACCTGTGGGTGGCGACCATTGGAAAATGCATATAGCATATCAGATATTTACATTATGATTCATAACAGTAGCAAAATTACAGTTATGAAGTATCAATGAAAATAATTTTATGGTTGGAGGTCATCACAACATGAACTGTATTAAAGGGTCGCGGCATTAGGAAGGTTGAGAACCACTGTGATGATTAACATAAACTTACACACAAAAACAAGTAAACAAACAAACATAAAACAACTCTTAGAACTTTGAATAATGAGCTAAATAGAACAAAGATTTTTTAAACTTCAAGTTCATTTTTTTTCAGTGTCTTTACTCTAGTAAGACTTTTTAAAATGTTTGCATTGATTTCACACAGGAGGGGAGAGGCAAAGATAGAAACATCAATGTTGAGAGAGAATCATTGATCAGCTGCCTCCTTCAATTCCCTTACTATGTATCAAGCCTGCAACCCTAGTATGTTCCCCAATCTGGAACCCAACCACAACCCCCCCTGGTTCATAGGTCAGTGCTCAACCACTGAGTCACACTAATTGGGCCCTAATAAGACTTTTTACAGTATCTGAGACCTAAATTCTGTTAACTATATTGTTATTCTTCTACTCTGATCAATTTCTTTAGGTTTCTTATCAATTATAGGACCTTACCAATATTTTTTCAATAAATTTATCTTCTAGTTGAGTTATCCAGATTCAATTTTATAGCTTGCCATCAATAAACACTATTTAAAACACTATCACTTACGGGACAAAATTCAAGTTCCTTACATGAACAAAGTTATTATCTGGAGAATATATATATATATTCGCCAATATTGAAATATTTCTAATTCAGGTAAATTACCCACTAGTGTTAATAAAAGGTAATGATCTCTTTATTCTCTAAAATGTCCGATTGGCTTTTCCAGGCATAACTGTAATTAGCCTTTCCAGTTTCAGCTTCTGACACTTCATAATTTTTGTTGAATTACACGCCAAAAGCACTGTTTACTCTTGTAAGTTTGCATGATATTTCCAATTTCAGTCCCTCTTCCTACTGTGTCTACCAACTGCCAACAATCTCTCTTTTTTTAAATTGATTTCAGAGACGAAGGGAGAGAGAGAGATGGAAACATCTATGATGAGAGAAAATCATTGATTGGCTGCCTCTTGTACACCCATACTGGGGATCAACCTGGCAAGCCAGGCATGTGCCTTGACCTGGAATCGAACCTCGACCTCCTGGCTCATAGGACGTGCTCAACCACTGAGCCACACCGGCTGGGCCCAGCTGCCAACAATCTTAAAAGACATTTTATTTTTCTGTAAAGGTTTAGCTGAGACATGACATCATGCTGAGGCACTCTCCTATTTTCCAAGAGAATTCACTCTCACCTGCCTTTCCATAGGGACCAGGCATCTTTGCCCTTTGTCTGTTTTTATTACTCTTTCCATAGCCAACACTCCATGAAAGCTCTTCTTATATTTTCCTTAAACTCAATAAATTTTCTTACATAGTATAAATGCTCAATACATTTTTGATAACATTTAATCATGGATAAGTATGATATATGATTTAATATATAATCATACATGTTTTATTAAAAATAAGAAATCAAATAGTAATGTATTTGTTTTCTTCAAGTCATAAATATTGTTCCATGTGTTCCCAAATGATTTTTGTTCATTTTGCATTTACTAAATATATATTATTTATATTATTACATTCACCCAGCATATATTATTTAAATAAGCTTAAATCGTTTTATAAATCACTAACAGTGCTTTAAATAAAAGTATTATAAACTACCCTGAGTGGTGAGATGTGTTTAAAACTGTGTGTGTATAGATGTAGATGCTAAATATAATTTTGTATAGGATATGCAGTAACCAGAATATATTACAGTTAATTAGAAATTAACAAAAATATGTTTTTTCCATTCCAAATACATCACAATTTTAAACTGTACTCCTTTGGAAAGATAATTTACTTCAAATAGAAAAGATAATATTCTTTTACCACTATAAACCATGAAGACTAAGAAGGGCTCCTGGTAGCTACCTGGGCTCAAAAGCAAAAAAGCAAAGCAACAACAAAGCAGAGCCTAGCAGCCTGTGCAAGGGCCGCTCATGCAAATTGTATGTCAGGGAGAAGTCTCAGTGCTACACTGCCCCTGTGCTGCTAAGCTGCCTGCCTGCCTGCCTGTCTACCAGCACTATTTTTCTGCCAACTGAGCTAGCCCTTATAAAGGAGTTCCTGGAATCCTAGTTCAACCAATAGGACTGATACTTTCCCCATCCAATCAGAGCTATGCATCTCTGACCAATCAAAGTGTCTATTCTGACCAGTCAGGGACTAGTGGTGAGTACTTGTGTCTGTATAAACCAGTTCCCCACTGGATCATAGCACACTTTCCACCAGAGTGAACCCTGTGTTTTCCCAGCTAGAGCTGAACCACTGAAGATGTTGGGTTGCCTAGGGAAGGAGGGGCCTGGCCCCAGGAACAGAGCAGCCTTAGGGCCCTGCTGTTTTCACAGCAGTGGAGCTGGCTGCCCTGTAGCGCTATGGAGTTGTTCCACAGCAATGCTATCTTCACAGCTATGCTGTGTTGCTGTCAAGCTGTTTGCACTAAATAAAGTTTTCTACTTCACCACCCCCCCAGCCCCCTAAGTTGGAGATTCCAGCTGGTGCCAATGACCATCAGTTGACACTACATTGTTCATATGTAGCAATATTAAATAAATGTTATATTACTGACATTTCTTTAGTTCTGTGTTATAGGCATTGACACTATCTTAGAAGCTATTTCCATAGATTACTGCACTTGTCCCTCACTGTAGTTTGTGGAATGCCTCTACATAGAACAGTTCTTTAATAGAGTGGAGTTGAGCAGGTTACTAATATACTTAACATTTTTAAAATTATAGCACTCAATTCCGAGAAATAAGAGCTCCCAGGTGCGCACAGCTAGAAACTGGTCAAGATTGGATCCAAACCCAGATCTGCTAAAACTCTTAATCACTTGCTCTTTTATTCAGCTGGCTATTATTCCAAAGGAAATTGCTCCTTTACATGTAAGAGTACAATTTTCTAAAGAGTCTGCAAACACATTTTGGTGTATGATTGGTTGCATTATATAATATTTGAAAGAAAACTAAAGCGAAATAAAATGTTGGCATGTTGGCTTATTTTTCCATATTTGCCTCATCACTGACTTAACACTTTAGATATAAGTATACTATTGATCATAAATTCATAAAGGAAAATATTTTCTCCAAATGCCTATGTTAATTGTCTTTTGCTAAGTAACATTAATGGCAATAAGGAAATGCTGTCAACATAGTGTGTGACTTAAATCAACTACAGAGTTATAAAAGTTAAAGGTGTACATATGGAATGAGTGTATACTTTATATTTTTTTTTCTCTTCATATACTTAGTTTTAAATATGTCTCCCCCTTAATGTGATTAGTAGAGATTACTTGTGAAGCCTAGTTAAGGCTTTTTCACAACAGATTACAAGCCTATCTCCTATATAATAAAAGCCTAATATGCAAATCGACCAAATGGCGGAACGATTGACAGAATGACCAACAGAACAACCTGTCACTATGACATACACTGACCACCAGGGGGCAGACGCTCAATGCAGGAACTTCCCCTAGCCCACAGGTCCTGACCGGCAGCAGCAGGGGGCCAGGCCAGCCAAGGCGGGCCATCTGCCAGTCGCCCTGCAGATCAGCCCTGATCACCGGCCAGGCCTAGGGCCCCTTCCTGTGAACGAATTTCATGCACTGAGCCTCTAGTATTTTAGTAAAGTTTTAAATACTGTATTATTTTACTTCATGTAGTACATACCATTTATATTTTTCAGTTTGGAAAAATTTTTCTAGCCATAATTTTTTTCAGATGATACTTCAGATTTGACTATCTTTTGCCCTGCATTCACATGCCTACCTCATATGATAAATTTTAAATATGCTGGGGAAATTCTCTATTATGTAGATTTTATAGAAAATTTAAGGGACTTTTAATTGTATAGATTTTACCTCAACTCTAGAGGGAATGAAAGAGCTGATAAACTGGAGGGAAAATATGATATTTTTGAACTTTGGGCTTTTCTTTTGTTGTGAATTATTTTTACCCACGTTTAGAACTTCCTAATGTCGTCAAAATGTGATGCTCCCAAGACTTTCTAATCTTTAAATATTACAAGAAATATAGTCAATATTGTGGAGTAGGTAAATGATAAGTACTATTATTTTGCAAAATTTGAAATTGTGACATATAATTGAAACGAGGCATTAGATCACAGGGCATTAAATTCATGTTAATCAAATTCACTAATTTTAAGATTTGATTTGCCATAATTTTTAAAATATCAAATAAAAGAGATGATTAGGATACTATCTGATGTCTTAAAAGCATAACAGGTAGGATGATTTCCCTTTGCAGGACCCCTCCCTAGTATGAAATTTCACTAGTATGAAAACATGGACTTGAGATATCAGGTTGAAGCATATACACATTTGCTTATATCCTGGTAGATAACTGCGCAGAGACACATTTAACACTCAATTACAAAATAATTGCTGTCTTCGAGAGGGGGAGGAATATTTTGCTGTAGCTATTCTTATTTTTTTTTAAGTAGTACATGTACATAGTTTTAAAGATCAAATTGTCCTCTTAAAGTTTAGAATAAAACCAGCAACAGGATACCACATTGATCTCTTAGTCTGATGCTCAATATAAAATATTCCTTTTGTTTTTTACTGCCACCCTTCTAGATAATATTTTTATATAGGCATTTCTAATTTTTAAAAATAACACAGGATGTATGGACTTTTTTAGTAGGATGTTAATAAGGCTTGAAACATAGGTAGACAAACATAATAAATGCCGTATTGATTTTATATTATATTGTGTTATGCGTACAACATTACACATGATATGTACAATTTGTTGTCCCCCCCACACACACTTAACGTTCTCAAAGTTCATGTCCTCATGACTTTTCATAGGTTGTGAAAAATTGGAATGAATAGAGTGCATTAAGCAGCATTTCATCAGTCCCTGTATGTGTTGCCTTAGCTGTATGTGACTTTGATTAATTTCACTAAATAAATCTTTACATTTTGCATACTCTAGAATAAGTAGTGGGGGGGGGGAGATGTGACTGTCAAATCTGCAGAAAATGTCAAATATAATATGCTGTGTTTTATGTCTGCATGTATAAAGTGAAGATTGCTTTTCTTAGATAACCCCTCCTCCTTATTCCTTGCCTTCTCCCATCCTTTTGAATATAACAATTTAATATGTCCTATTGGTGGTTAGTATTTACAGTATTGTTGATAACCAACTAAAATAGTGCCCTATGATTTCATTTCCTGTCATACCCAGGATAAGTTTTGTTCTACTAATGAAAACTGGCTCCTTTTTACAATTTTCTTAGGTTTTAATAGTCCTCTCATGACTTAAGCCTCATATTTTTATTAAAATTCTGTAACATTCCTTCTGGTACCTTCCATTCTTCTGGCTGACTGTTCTCTAAGGCTGCTGATGAGCAGTTATCCTGGGAATTCTTTAATTGTTATTTTAGAATCTTTATGCCTCTTTCTGGTATTGGGTTATCTCTTTCCTATAGCCTATGTCAGCGATGGTGAACCTTTTGAGCTCGGCGTGTCAGCATTTTGAAAAACCCTAACATAACTCTGGTGCCGTGTCACATATAGAAATTTTTTGATATTTGCAACCATAGTAAAACAAAGACTTATATTTTTGATATTTATTTTATATATTTAAATGCCATTTAACAAAGAAAAATCAACCAAAAAAATGAGTTCGCGTGTCACCTCTGACACGCGTGTCATAGGTTCGCCATCACTGGCCTATGTCTTGCTCTTAATTGATTTATGTCCTCATTTTGGTGGAGTAGATCCCCTCAAATAGTTTCCTGAAAAATAATACTTGGTAATGTATTTCCTGATCCTTTGAGTGTGTACAAATTGACTTTATTTATAGTTTAGCTATACATGTAAGTCTACTGGTCCCA
>NW_005357311.1:369898-373153 GCF_000412655.1 Myotis brandtii | reverse complement strand
ATATATATATCCATTTTCTTCTGCTTTCCTGTGTTTTTATTGAGACGTCTGACACCATTGTGACTCCTGACATGTTTTACCTATCTGTATTTTTTGGAATATGTCTGGTTTTTTTTGTGTGTTTTTTTTCTCCCAAATTTCACAATGTGATTGTTTTTGTTTTGTGTACTTGTTATTTTTCATTTATTTTAGTCAATCTTTTGAATATGAAAATTCAGGTCTTTTCCCTTTCCCATTTCCCGTTCATGTAACTTGATTTAGTGGGATGATGGGCTTCCTGGTGTGATCCTCCGTTGTCTTATTATTTCTTTTTTGGTTACTTACTAGAGGCCTGATGCATGAATTTGTGCAAGGGGCTCAGCCCTTGCAGCCTTAGTGGCTTGCCTTGGCCCTCGCAGCCTTGCCTTCATGTGGAAGGTTGTTCGGCTAATTAGCATATTACGCTTTTACTATTAGAGATTTATGTCTTTTTGTTTTACTTTTTGGAAATATTTCCATCTCTATATTCCAAAATTTCAAATTTTGTTCTTATCAATTATTGTTATTAATTACCAGAAGCCTGGTGCACACATTCGTGCACCAGTGGGGTCCCTCAGTCTGACCTGCGAGATTGGGCCGAAACCTGCTCTCTAACATCCCCCAAGAGGTCCTGGATTGCAATAGTATGCAGGCCAGGCCAAGGGACCCCACTGGTGCACGGGTGGGGCTGGGGAGGGATGCAGGAGGTTGGCCAGCCAGGGAGGGACTGCAGGAGAACTCCACAGCGTGTCTGGCCCGTCTCACTCAATCCCAATTGGCCGGACCCCAACAGCAAGCTAACCTGCCAGTGAGAGCATCTGCCCCCTGGTGGTCAGTTCACATGATAGTGACTGGTTGACCGGTCAACTGTCTGCCCCCTGGTGGTCAGTGCACATTATAGTGGATGGTTGAGTGGCCTTAGCATATCATTAGCATATTATGCTTTGATTGGTTGAACTGATGAATGGACACTTAGCATATTAGGCTTTTATTATATAGGATTATTATTAATGGTGTTATTTTATTATAAAGATCCTCACTTTATTCTCTAAACATATCTTTATTCTTAAAGTATCTTGTTTAATTATCCTATTAATATCTATCTGAAGAAAATTATAGAATTTAAAATATTTGGTTTCCTAGCTTCTTCATTATTTCCTTTGAGATCAATCTTCTGTTTACTTGATTGGCCTTATATTCTATGTTTTCCTCAAATCTCTAAAATTTATTGGCTCTCAGTTCATATTTAAGTGTGAGATACTAAAAAGCTGATTAGAAACTCTGTTCAAACCTTATTAACTGATGAGCATCACCATTAGTTTAGCTGATGAGGAATTCCATATTTCATTGAGGGGATTTACAAATCTCCATATTTGTAGTTTGTTTTATTTTGTTTTGTTTTGTTTTCTTGTATGATGGTCACATTTCCCAAAAAAAGAACTCCTCTAACCTTTGATCTTAGAGATAGAATTCTAACTCAGCATTTTGGAAGCCAATGAGGAAAGGAACTTGGGAGTTATTACCCTTTAGTGTGCTTTTAATCAATAAATAGGGTAGCTCACTCTTATTATCCACTGAGCCCAGAGAATCTCTGTTTCAACATTGCAGAGTAATCTTTCTGCATTTTCCTACTTAGTTGGGCTGTAAGGAGAATTCCCTGAGTGGGAGATCAGAGAGGAAATCTGGGGACCTAAGGGCTTCTTGTGCTTCATACTGACAGTCAATTAATAGTCCTGCTTTCATCCCTCCCTCTTTTCCTGTCACACACACACACACACACACACACACACACACACACACACCTCTTCAAAGGCATCTGGGATCTGTGTTTGTGAAGAACATTTTAAGGGATTTTGCAGTACAAATTTGTAGGGTTTTTTGGCTTCCCACACAACAGCCAGATTTTTTTTCTGCTAAGCTATTACCACTAGCCATCTACTTCTGATAATACAAAACTAAGTTGACATCTCTCATTTGTTCTAGATCTACCTTCCTCTAAAGGGAATTTTGATTTAATTTATTTACTGCAATGTTAAGGGAGGATTAAGAAGAAGTAAATTTAAAAACAAAATACAGAAGTATTCTTTGATGTTTCAAGTTATATCAGTAATTAATTCAGGAAATAATTAAGGAAATTTTCTTTGTTCTTAATTCACTTATCAGTTAGGGACTTAGATGCTCATCATTCATTTATCCGTTATATACCTTTTTCCCCCCAAGTGCTCTTCCCTGGGCTCAGTGCTACCTGCAGGTCATAAAACTGAGCATTACAAAAGCCATCTTGTGAACTTACATTCTAATAAAAGATACAAACACTAAATAAGTAAAGAAAGTAAGAAACATGATTGTTTTATTTAAGAATAAGTGTTAAGAAGAAAACTAAATATGCTAATGTGATAGTAACCAAGGGGTGGCTTTAGTGGGTATATCACTGGAAAGGCCTTCTGATATTCCTGATGAGGGTGGGGTCATGATAAGGTCCCAACCATAAAAACAGGCTGGGTAAACAAACAACAAGGGCATCCAGAAGTGAGAATGGCCAAGCCACTTCAGAGAAAAGTAATGAAGTGGTGGTAGAATGTAATACAATTTGAGGTGTGAGTTGGAGAAAGGGAGCCATATCATATACTAGTAAGCTCTACAGACCACAGTATGAAGTTTAGAGTTTATTCTACATTGAAGGGGAGGATTGAGCTAGTGAATGATAGCCATTCATACAGCCATTATTGGATGAGCTCTACTGTATATGAGGCAATGCTCTAAGTACCAGTAAAAGAGCCTACACCTCAAGAGGCATTGCATGTCTCTGCTGTGCTCATCATTTATCTGCTGTTCACTCTCAGGTCAGCTCAGGTTAGTTGGACCTGAACAGCCTCAGAAGAAATGGCTGGTCTCTGCTCCATCTAAGGAACAGGGTAGCCTGTGTTTATTCACTTGGTGACTGAACAGATTCTAAGAGAGCAAGAAGAAGTACATAGGACTTTATACTTATACTAGAGGCCCGGTGCACAAAAATTTGTGCACTCGAGGGGGGGAGAGGGGGGGGGGTCCCTCAGCCCGGCCTGTGCCCTCTCGCAGTCTGGGACCCCTCAGGAGATAACGACCTGCTGGCTTAGGCCTGCTCCTGGGTGGCAGAGGGCAGGCCCAATCCCTAGGTGCAGCCCCTGGTCGGGCTCAGAGCAGGGCTGATTGGGGAGTTGGGGCGCCGCCCCCTGTCATGCACAGAGCAGGGCAGAT
>NW_005357311.1:364035-369738 GCF_000412655.1 Myotis brandtii | reverse complement strand
GCAGGGCTGATCAGGGGGTTGGGGTGCCTTCCCCTGTCATGAACAGAGCAGGGCGGATAGGGAGGTTGTGGCCCCGCCCCCTGTCACACACAGAGCTGCAGGGCGATCAGGGGGTTTGGGCGCTGCCCCCTGTCATGCTGATCCCGGTGCCGGGAGCCTCGCTGCTCCGCTGATCCCGGTGCTGGGAGGCATATTACCCTTTTACTATATAGGATAGAGGCCTGGGGGCTGGCTGGTTTGCCCTGAAGGGTGTCCTGGATCAGGGTGGGGGTCCCCACTGGGGTGCCTGGCCAGCCTGGATGAGGGGATGATGGCTGTTTGCAGCTGGTCACACACCCTTCAGGGTGGGGGTCCCCACTGGGGTGCCTGGCCAGTCTGGGTGAGGGGCTGAGGGCTGCTTTCAGGCTGGCGGTTGTTGACTGAAGCTCCCAACCGCTCCTTTTTTTTCTCTTTTTTTTATTTTATTCTGGGCCAGCTTTAGCTCTGGCTCTAGCTCTGAGGCTTCGTATCTGGTTTGTTTGCCGTTCTATAATCGAAACAATGTATAACTTCAGCTCTGAGATCCTGGCAGGCTAAAAGCTGGTTTCCGGGGGTTTTGTTTAGCTACTACATTTGCAACATAGTACATAGTTGCTTAGAGTTGCAACTCAGAGGCCGGCAAGTTAGGCGTTCCGTTGGAGTCTGCAGTCACTGGAGCAAGAAAGCCTCATGTTTGCTTCCAGCTGCCTGGCTGCCGGCCGCCATCTTGGCTGACAGTTAATTTGCATAAGGATATGCTGATTAGCCAATGGGAAGGGTAGCGTCGTACGCCAATTACCATGTTTCTCTTTTATTAGTGTAGATACATACATGTATGCATATTTTTAATGTTAAACATTTACCAGCACATCACTACTTAGGTAACTCTTTCAGGCGTCACCCAACCCTAAAGATAGCCACATTCTAAATTCTATCATAATAGATGAACGTTGCCTGTTCTTGGAATTAATAATATACTGTGTGTGAATGTGTGTGAATGTGTGTGTGTGTGTGTGGGGGGGGGGTCTATCTGTCTGTCTATGTCTGTGTCTGATTTATTTTACTCAACATTTAAAAACCCATCTATATTGTAGTGAGTATTTGGTATTTGTGTCTTTCCATTGATGAAAAGTATATCATATGAATGTTTCTCATGCTGATGGCATTTGGATGGTTTCCAGTTTTTAGCTATTATGAATGAGGTTGCTGCTATAAACATTTTGTACATACTAGATGGAATTTTTTTATAATTGATAAATTCTAAATTATACCTAGAAAAGTAAAAGCCAGTAAAGATTATAGTAAAATAAATGGAAGATGCTCACCTATTGAGATATAAAGGTGTACACCTAACTAAAAAACAATGACAAATTTATATATATATATATATATAAATACTAGAGGCCCAGTACGCGATATTGTGCGGCCCCGCCCACCTGTGCACACCCCGGCCACATGCCCACCGCCCCACCGCACTCTCAGCTGTGTTTGCAGCCTCGCTTGCAGCCTCACCTGCCTCGCCGTGCCCACCTTACCATGCCCACCTCGCCATGCCCACACACCCGCTGGCCGCCAACCTTGCTGCTATTGGAGCCTGTGGATCATGGGGGAGGGCCCGAGAGGTGCCCCACGCACCTCATGGTGACCGGTCATTTGGTCGTTTTGGTCGTGATGCCTCTTGGCCTTTTATTATTATGAGATATACACACACACACACACACACACACACACACACACACACATACATTAGAGGTGCATGAAATTTGTGCACTTGGAGTGGGGTCCCTCAGCCTGGCCTGCACTCCTCACAGTCTGGGAGCTCTTGGGGGATGTCCGACTGATGGCTGTAGGACATCCTTAGCACCGTCGTGGAGGTGGGAGAGGCTCCTGCCACTGCCTCTGTGCTCACCAGCTGTGAGCCCAGCTTCTGGCTGAGCAGCACTCCCCCTGTGGGAGTGCACTGACCACCGGGGGGGCAGCTCCTGTATTGAGCATCTGCCCCCTGATGGTCAGTGCACATCATAGCGACCAGTCGTTCTGCCATTCAGTTAATTTGCATATAAGCCCTTTATTATATAGGATATATATATTCAAATACATAATCCTGTAGATAATGGTAGGACAACTGGCAATTTTTAAAATAAGAGGATAAACTTAGATCCCTATCTCATGTTATGCAAGTGAATTCCATAAATCAAAAATGTTTTCCTAATTATTTGTTATTGATTTCAGAGGGGAAGAGAAAGGGAGAGAGAGAGAGAGAAACATCAATGATGAGAGAGAATCATTGATCAGCTGCCTCCTCCTCACCCTCTACTGGGGATTGAGCCTGCATCCCGGGCATGTGCCCTTGACCAGAATTGAACCCGGGACCCTTCAGTCCGCAGGACGACGCTCTATCCACTGAGCCAAACCGGCTAGGGCTCAAAAATTTTTTAAAAACAGAGAAAGAGAGAAAAAGTCTTACACATTAGATTTAACAGAAAATATATAATGATACTGTTGTTACTTCTTTGGGTTTAGACCCATGGTTGGCAAACTGCAGCTCGCGAGCCACATGCGGCTCTTTGGCCCTTTGAGTGTGGCTCTTCCTAAGCCTTAGGAGTACCCTAATTAAATTAATAACAATATACCTACCTATATAGTTTAAGTTTAAAAAATTTGGCTCTCAAAAGAAATTTCAATCGTTGTACTGTTGATATTTGGCTCTGTTGACTAATGAGTTTGCCTACCACTGGTTTAGACCAAGGGAAGTTTGTTGGTACAACTCTGCTATAGGAGACTGAGACGGTGTACATATTTGGTATCATTGCTATAGTTCATCAGTAGGTAGTCAATATTTTTGAGACAGAAACTTCACAAAGCATAGGACTTTCAGTTTTAAGTAGCTAGGAAAAGAGAGAAAGAGTAGTAAACTGTGATTTCATTTCTGACGCATAATGTAGCTGGAGAATGAACTGGCAGCACTCATATGTTCTATCATAGCATGTAGTTCTCTATAGAAAGTGAAGAGTTTAAACTGGAACATAGATTGAGGACTCAGAATAGATGCCTTGTAATCACAAATCTAAAATTCCATGTAAATCACCCACCTCTGTGTGTGTGTGTGTGTGTGTGTGTGTGTGTGTGTGTGTGTAATAACAGGTTTCCTGGGCCCAACATCATGAAAGACTTTTGGAATGCCATTCTGAAGAATTACTTCTCAGCCCCTTGTTTTTTTTCTTACTATGTAATTATGAAAATGTATATTCTGTTACCTGGAAAATGAGGCATTTGGTTACTAATGTTAGTCTTTTAAAAAAATTATTATTATAATTTCTCAAAAATTTTTCTACATTTTTCTTAAAATTTGGTCAGTACTAATTCTACTGACCTTCATCAAATTATAAAATAAAATATATGTGATTTATTTTATTTTATTTTATTTTTTTTAAATATATTTTATTGATTTTTTACAGAGAGGAAGGGAGAGGGATAGAGAGTTAGAAACATCGATGAGAGAGAAACATCTATCAGCTGCTGCTTGCACACCCCCTACTGGGGATGTGCCCGCAACCAAGGTACATGCCCTTGACCGGAATCGAACCTGGGACCCTTGAGTCTGCAGGCCGACGCTCTATCCACTGAGCCAAACCGGTTAGGGCAGTGATTTAAATTTATATATGTATATATGATATTTATCTTATTTAAGTTTCTGATATTTTGAAATATTAATCTAAAGTTTTACCACAAGAAATATTCTGAGACTACCGATGTACAATGCACATAAGAGAAAGCAATATAATGTACTTTAGATACATATACCCAATATGAAAATAAATGTAGCTATCATTAATATTGTAATACTTTAATGCTGTAATATGAACTATTAGCAATAGTACAGATATACAATTTCTCTTGCAACCTAGAACCATATCATGAGGGAAATAATGATGCATTAGTAATTTTGAAAGTAAAATAAGTGCATTAAAATTTCCCTGAGCAATCCAGGATGTGTGGTCACACAGGAAACAGAGAGGAAGATATCACTCCATGTGGTTAATTATGAGAACACTGTATTTGGGAATACTGGACATAACTCATGGGTAAAATAGATCGGGCTTAGTCAGAGGTGACTTCCTCCCAAAGTGGGTTTTGATCCAAGCTTCACTTTTTTCTACCAGAGTGGGAAGCAATCATAGGGATTAAGAAAACAAATTCACATGGTGGATTATAAGGAAATGTGGCTGGCTGGAATCTTACTCTCTTGAATGATATTAAACTTGTGGGATATAAATGAAGGGAAAATCAACAAAATGTAGATCCAGTTGTCGTTTGCAGAGGGAAGATCCAAAATTGCTTACACAAAAAGTGCAGGGAATCCCATAATTGAAAACTGCAATGACAGAACAGGATTTCCATGCAGGCAGAAATGGGAATCAAATGAGATCACAAAGATGCATCTCTCAGTTCTCTCTCTTTTGAGTTAGTTCTGTTTTCAGGAGCTCAGCAAGATGCCTATATTCATCTTGCTTAGATGCTCTGAGCTAATGAGCCTAAGAACATGCATTTGAGCCATTTGGGGGACAATTAGCTTTGATCATTACAGACTGTTCCTAAATGCTAGACAGAAATCTATAGCATATGTGTTGATTACCCAGAGAAATAAGAAAAATAAATTTGTATATATTGAATTAAATTAATTTTTAATATCCCCTAAAAAGATGTCTCAAGTGTAAGTTCTTTTGAGGGTAGCCAGAAGCAATGTCATTGCATGGTAAAACAGTGACACACCAGGAATTTAGGAGTGATGAGGCCTCCTCTTAGAATAAAGATAAAAATTTAAGACTCTGCACATGTCATTTCAGGCTCCCTGTCCAGCTGTCACAATCCTCTCCCCATCCTCTTTCCCCATTCCTACATCCTCTACTGACTTGTTTCTGTTCCTTGAATGCAGCAAAGCCTTTGCCTATGTGATTTCATCATCACTGAACACTTTTCAGTGACCTCTTTCTTTTTATTCTGTGGGATCACAGAAGGCTTTATTAAACAGCTGAAATTTGAAGTGAGATATAAACAAATAATAAGTCTTCTGTGATTTCACAGAATTGATGCAGTCCTGGTCTTCTGCATTTATCTGTTACTATTTCTTATCCCTATAACAGTTATTACCAGTTGTAATTTCAGATTTAGTTTATTATTTGATTTTGTTTACCCAACTAGATTGTTTACTCCCTGACATGAGAGTGTGTGGTGTTGTTGTTTTTTGTTTTGTTTTTTTTTTTGCTTCTTTGAATCTAAACTACCTAAAATAGTACATAATACAAAGTAGGTAGTTGATAAATATTGTTAAATAACTAAATAATAGACTGTACAATTTATTTTGCCAGGCTTTTTAATGCACATACTACATATTTGGAAACATATATTAGAACAGACATTCTGATACTCTGGAATTGGGAATCATCTGGAAAATCTTAGGGAAATATGAGTAAGTAGAAAGTAAAGGCAGAAGATTACTGAAGTTACTGACTTAAAAGTATGTGGGAGGGGGAGAGTAATGAGAGATGGAAATTAGGTTGTGCTATCTAATCTAATAAAAGAGAAACATGGTAATTAGCGTACGACTGCTACACTTCCCATTGGCTAATTAGCGAGATATGCAAATTAATCACCAGCCAAGATGGTGGTTAACCGCCAACAAAG
>NW_005357311.1:363522-363772 GCF_000412655.1 Myotis brandtii | reverse complement strand
CCGACTCCGTCCACACCTTTGGGGACCCCTGGACCTGCTGGGGTTGGACCCGGGCAGGGGCTGCTGCAGCTGCGGGTCCCCGCTGCCCGGGCCTAACGCATTGGTCAGAGGTGTTAGGCCCGGGCAGGGGCGGTGCCAGCATTCATGGGGAGCAGGGGCAGAGTCGCTGATGGTGGGAGCTTGGGGTCCCCTGCCCAGGCCTAATGCCTTGGCCACAGGCGTTAGGCCTGGGAAGGGGTGGGGCAGGAGG
>NW_005357311.1:347160-363072 GCF_000412655.1 Myotis brandtii | reverse complement strand
CGCAGGCCGACGCTCTATCCACTGAGCCAAACCCGTTAGGGCGGTAATGTGCAAATTGACCCTAACAGCAGAACGACTGGGAATGACTGGTCACTATGACACACACTGACCACCAGGGGGCAGATGCTCAATGCAGGAGCTGCCCCCTGGTAGTCAGTGCACTCCCACAGGGGGAGCTCTGCTCAGCCACAAGCCAGGCTGACAGCATCACAGCGGCGATGGTGGGAGCCTCTCCTGCCTCCTCAGCAGCTCTGTGGATGTTCAACTGCAGCTTCGGCCCGCTGGCAAGTGGACATCCCCCAAGGGATGTATCACTGCCAGCTTAGGCACAATCCCCCGGGGAGCAGGCCTAAGCCAGCAGGTGGACATCCCCCGAGGGGTCCCAGACTGCGAGAGGGCACAGGCTGGGCTGAGGGACCCCCGAGTGCACAAATTTTTGTGCACCAGGCCTCTAGTCCTATAAATAAAAGCCTAATATGCAAATTGTCCCCTTGATTGGGAGTTCTAACGGGAGACTGGGAGTTTGACCACTCACTATGTTGTGCACTGAACACCAGGGGACAGGGCGGAACATTGCGGGCGTTCGCAACATGCTGCAACCTTTTGCTGGCTACCTGGGGGTAGGGGTGACAGGGACAGAGGTGTGGTGAGAATGCGGGGTGTCTGCCAAACTCACTCTCACTCACCCTGCTACCCTCCCCCGGGATGCCAGGGCTTGCGCACCGGGGAAGCCCCCACGCTCAGGTGCTGGGCACCTGTGAGGAGCCTGCCCTGTACTCATGTGGCATCTTCCCGATGAGCTGGGCCACAACCGCCAGGACCGCAGGGACCAGTTGAGCTCCTCGTAGGTTCATGCAGGAGCCGGTCTGCAAGGCCAGCTGGGAGAGAGCGTGCTGCCCTCTCGTCTTCCGTGCAGCGCCACTGGGCAGCCCAGAGGCTCACACTGTGCCCTGGCCCACAGTGCCCAGCCACATTCACTGCATCTCCACATGGGGACTCGGGCTCCGTAACTCAGGTGGACAGGGATGCATGGGGGCCCAGGGGCCCAGGTGCTGCCCAGGGCCCAGAGATCAGCTGGGACCTGCCCTTCCACGTCAGACGCTCATGCTTCGATCCCGGCCAGGCATCGGGACCGCACCCGTGCACGAATTTCATGAACCAGGCCTCTAGTGAGAGAATAAGAATTGAGTGGGAAGGGTTTGCATGTGAAAATGACACTTTTTGAGACCTTCTCTTTGAAGATAACACTGTGGTATCCAAAGAATAATAAAGGATGAAGGAAGACTTTCCTTTTTTAAGCAGAAGAAATTTTGCAAATATTTTCAACATGTGCTTATTTAAATGTCCAGTAAATGTTCTTCCATTTATATTTATGAACAGTTCTGCATAGCTGATCTCATCCCTTTGAAAGAGGGAGCCCACTTCATGTTTCTCATTTTTGGGAAGTCACCCTGAGGAAATGGAACCCAGGACAATCAGGGAGGCTGGTGCTGATGCCTGGGGGGGAGGGCGTGGTGATTAGACCGGCTCTATGAGGGCTGGGAAAATGTTAACAGAATCTGTGGGAAGTATTGTTAGGTAGGGTGGCACAGATAGGAGGAACAGAAGGCAAACAAGTAGGAGAGAGCCCTTTTGTGTCTTTCAGTATTGCCATCTCTCTACACCTACTCAGGATAGATAGATGGAGGCTATTGAGCAAAAATGTGATTTCTGGATTTCCAGCTCCAGCATCACAAAAAAAAAGGTATAATCGTGTTTACAGCAGAAAGGCAATAGCTTAGTTACCCATACACACTCTATTAGCCTTAGGCCTGTAATATAAAAATAGTGTTTATGTTTTATTTTATTTCCTAGTGATATCTAGTGACTTTCATTGAGATAAATGATGAGTTTGTGTCTGTACTCAGCAGGAAAAAGTGTTGTGAAAACCAGCAACATGTTCCATGGGTGACGGAAAGGAGCAAAGCATGTCCTTCATTTGCTCGCCCTACTCTAGCAGCCACAAATCCTGGTGAAAGTACGTCCCTGTGGCTGACTTTTTGCTCATGCTGTGTGAGGGGGGTGGGGAGCAGGTAAGGATGGCTACGGGTACCTCCTTTATCAGTAGTTCCCAGTAGCTACTTCAGCAGTGACAGTGCTCCTGGCAATGATGGTTTCCGGAAACTGTGTCAATGCGTAGCTTTCATCTCTTCAGATCTTCTCTGTCCTAGAATCAGAAGATGGCTCAGTTGTACTCAGCATTATCTCTAGGAAGGAACTCACTTCACATTGTTGGTTGAAATTTCTAGTGACACCTGCAACACCATAAAACATTTCAAGGAAATTAAAAAGAACAGGTGATCTCAGAATGTTCTGTCACTAGACACAAAACTCATTGAAGGGACAGCAGAGGAAAAAACTAACCTTGTATTATGCCAAGTAGAGACAATGAAGAACACACAAATAAATATATCTATTAAAATGATCTTTGCATACATAGAGAAAAAGCATTTGGAAAAGTTGGAAAGTCATAATCTAAGAAGAAAGATCTTTCAAATGAATATATTTAGGTTTGTGAGCACCTCATTTGATACTAGTAATTGTTATTTTTCCTATGTTTCCACCTATTGATGGAATTTCATCAATGAACATCAATAGTATGCAGCAATAGCCATGCCGGGGCAAAAGTTCCTGATATTCTTCTGCTAAAACACAAACAACAGATTTTAATCTTTCATAAATGTTCCTAGGACACTTGGAGCTCTATGTCTCTAGTCTACAAGAAAGTCCAGGGGAAGAAGTAAATGAGAATAATGATGTTTTTAAAATGATACTAGCAAAATTTCCTACTATGTTGCTTGAGGTTCTTTTTTTTTCAGTTGCAAGTAACAGAAACACAACTCCAGCTGGTTCCCATGATTAAAACAGTTAGCTGCCCAGCCGGTGTTGCTCAGTGGTTGAGCATTGACCAGAAGGTCACGGGTTTTATTCCTGGTCAGGTCACATGCCTGGGTTTCGGACTCAATCCCCAGTAGGGGGCATGCAGGAGGTAGCTAATTAATGATTTTTTTTTTTCAATATTGGTGTTTCTATCTCTCTCCCTCTCCCTTCCTCTCTGAAATCAATAAAAGATATATTTTGACAAAACAAAAACAAAAGCAGTTAGCAGTTGGGCTGGCTCAGGATTGGCTGAAATTAATGTTTCAAATCGTATTATCCTTAAATTATCTTATACAATCACCCTTATGATTTTATATTCAGGTTCTGCATGATTCTTGTATATGATGGCTAATTTTGTGTCAACTTGATTAGGCCCCAGGGTGTCCACATATTTGGTCAAACATTATTCTGGCCCTAGCCAGTTTGGCTCAGTGGATAGAGCACCAGCCCTTAGACTGAGGGGTCCTGGGTTCAATTTTGGTCAAGGACCTCGGTTGCAGGCTCAATCCCTGGTCCTGGTCCAGGCATGTTCCGGAGGCAACCAATCGATGTCTCTCTCTCACATTGATGTTTCTCTTTCTGTGTTTCTCCCTCTCCCTTCCACTCTCTCTAAAAACCAATGGAAAAATATCCTAAGGTAAGGATTAACAACAACAACAACAAAAACACACAAACCAACAAGCAAATGTTATTCTGATGGTTTCTCTGAGGATGTTTTGGATGAGTTTAATATTTAAATTGGTAGACTAAATAGAGCAGATCGCTTGCCCTAAAGTGATAGGCCACATTCAATTATTTGAAGATCTGAAACAACAAAAGGCTGAGTGAGAGGGAACTCCTCCTGACTAAACTGGGATTTTGTGGGTTTTTTGTTTTTTTTGGGGGGGGGTGGGCTTTTAGACTAAATGAGACATGAGGTCTCCCCGGGTCTTAAGCAGATGGACTTTGGAGTGGAATTCCTCCACTTGTTCCTGTGGTTCTTAGGCCTCCACTCAGATTGGAACTGTACTATTAGTTTTTCTGAGTCTCTGGATTACCAACCATAGATTTTAGAATTGTCAGTCTGCCAATCCTTATAATCTCTCTTATAGTCTCGCTCTTGCTCCTGGTCTCTCTCTCTCTCTCATATACATATGTGTATATGTTGGTTCAACCTTCTATTGGCTCTTCTAATAAGGGACAACTTCATTTTCTGGGAGTAGGGCAGTCATTTTCAATGTATGTGGCTTTTGATAGTGTCAGGCTAACTTTCTAACAGTCTAGGAATCAAATAGGAAGAGCAGCACTTTCCTGAAATCTTTTTATCTCATCTGATCTCTGAGAAGTAGTAATCCTTTTTATTTAACTGATTGGTTCACTTGGAAAAAAAGAAGATGGGCATTCTAGAGTAGCTACTTCAAAAAGGCTATCCTTACAAAGGATACAGCTGCAAAGAAAATATAGGCAATTGGATTGAAGAAATAACTTGAGTTAGAGCAATAATTAGCTTATTTCCTTCTCTAAGATTACCATGACACACACTGTTTTATCTTCTTTAAAAAATTAGGGTCGCTGTTCCTGTTCTTCCCTCACCATTATCACTACGAGAGCATCTTTATAATTTAATAAATCCATAATCAATTAGACTAATAAATGTGTGGTTTGTTAAGACCTGGTTAATCCAAATCAAAAGATTTTAAAGTATATAAACACTTTATTTTCTTTACAAATAAATGTATATGGCTTATGGAAGCACCAAAAGATACATTTAATGAAGTATTATAACTTCAATACTTTTAATAGTATGTAATTTAATTGTATTTGACCTTGAATTTTATAATTGTAGGTCCTGGGGTTATGTCAGAGATCCATTCCTAAGGCACGATGTAATGTGATTTTCGCTGTAAGTCAGAACCCACATACATAGCACCTTCGTCACTCAAATGGAGCACATACACAGCAGTAATGAAGGGAAACAGTAAAAAAAAATTTAAAAGAAAGATAACAATTCCTGACCTTCACTTGTGGTAAATAAATAATAAAAAACATAAAGCACATATGTACATACATCAAAATGACAGAACTTTTTTTTTAATAAATAAATGGGAGATTGTGACATAACCGTGAAATGACGTATGTAGACTCCAACGTAACCTGAGGACTGTCTGTAGTCACTAATTTTGTGTCATGATTGTTACATGTTGTGCCTGTGTTTATAACCAGGAGGCTTTTATAATACAGAAAAATTTGTGAGGATATGAACTAACTTGAAGGAATTAAATATAAAGAAAGAAAAAAAATCTGAGAGCTATTAGAAAGAGAAAAATTACTTACTTCTATTACAAGATACAGAGGGGTGATTTCAGGTTATGAATCTATTAAAAGATAAAGGAATGGTTTAAGCCCCATGAAAAATCCAGATTAAAGAAAACAATTACATTTCAGCATGTTGAGAGAGAGGTAACTAAATGTTACTTACTCTGATAATTAGAGTGGATGACATTACTAGAATGAAGAAAAATGACATAAACCTGTAGAAGAGTTCATATAAGCAGTAAATATCCAACAAAGCAGAGGTCAGGGATATTAGAAAGAAGGGGTGTCATCAAACCTCGGAATGAGATTCAAAAGTTAGATCATCAAAACCAAGAAAGAAGGCAATTTGCTGATGATTGGGCATAATGTCAAGGCTATAGATAATGTAAGGACCTAAATAAATATTTTCTTTTGTTGCAATGATTTGCTGTAACTCTTAAGAAAAAATCATTTCTGTGCTGTTGAGCCAGCATGTGTACTGGGTATTTTCAGAGAGCATAACTGATAAAGAAATGTGAGATAGAAAATGTATTTCAAAATATAAGCTCAAACCTATTAATGTATAATGAAATAATGAGAGAGCAAGAATCTTCTATGAAAGCAATGACTATTTCTAAAATACATTTTCTGATTTTGGAATATTACATTGGTAATTTTTACTAGTGATAATTTACTTACTATTAGGTATGAGTTTTGTTTAAATCCATCAGGCATATTATTTCTCTCTTTTCTACATTTATAATGTAAGCTAATTTTTTTCTCTTCCTCTATGTCTTGTACTTGTGATTTAAGTACTGTCAGACAGAGCAGAGTGAGTGACTGAAAGCCAGTTAGTTTAGAGGTAGCATGAGCTGCTAGAGCATCTTTAACATGTTGAATGGGGTTTGAATGCATAAAGGAGAAACAAATGCTATAAGGAAGCAAAAATGCAGAAAGAGATGAGGTTTTAGATTCCTAAATTCCAGTAGCACTTTTCTTCCATGGAGTGTATTATTCTGTTACTAGTCATCTTTGTATTATATTGCTAGTTATTTTTCATGGGCATGTGTCTTACCTCTCCATCACAATAATAATCTAGTAGAGAACAAGGACTGCCATATTCATCTTTGCTTAGAAGGCAACCATAGTGATAATTGGGAGCTGGGATTTTAAAGTAAGATTTCTTAGGTGCATATAGCATGCCTCCATCACTTTTTAGCCTTGAAATTTAAGGCAAGTTTTATCCTGTCAATGTTTTAGTTGCTTTATCTGTAAAAATTGATAATAGGTCTTCCACCAAAGCGTTACTTCAATAGTTTATTATATGGTAAGAACCACATAAATATTATTTATTACCATACCTAGCATATTGTCAGTTTAAAAGAAAAGAATAAAGATTAGTTATTGAAACCACTGGAATTTTGTAATGTAATTATTTATTAAAGAACAAAAAGGAAGGGCAATGAATCCTTGTAGGAAACGATAGAACGTCATAGTTAAGATCACAGTTTTTGAAATATAAGACCTTCACCAAAACTCCATGATTCTTAACTTCTCTAAACTTTATTTTCTTTAGTTGTAAATGGTGGAAATAATACTACCACGCTAATAAATTTGTAATGTTGCATACCTGTGAGTGTATGTGTGTTCTTATGTGTGTGTGTGTTCAGCTTAGCACAGTGTCTGGCACAGTGTAAATATACATTCAATACATATTAGCTAGGATTAACATTATTGAGATAATGATTTTTCAAAACCAGGATTATTGAATTACAGTTTTATCATCCTTAGAGGATCAAACAGTTTATCTAATTGTGTGTCAAGTGCAATAGTATTTTCTATATATTTATAATAGTCTAAAAGACATATACAATAGATGGAAAGAAAAACATAAATAGCTGTTTGAATGTCTATGTATACAAACAGCTATTTAATAATTATCGCATAAGCATGCAAGACAAATAGCTCAGGTACTGAATGCATAATTAAGTTATAAAACACATACAAGTAGGAAAATATCGTCCTTCATAGAGAAAACACATACCTTATAAGGCATATGGAAATTTAATATTTTATTTAAATTCTTTATTGTTTAAAGTATTACTTAAGTCTTTTTCACGCATTAACCTGTCCCGACTGCCCCCAACCCCATCTGTGTCCATTGGTTATGCTCATATGCATGCATACAAGTCCTTTGTTTGATCTCTTTCCCTCTCACCCCCCACCTTCCCTCATAGGTTTGACAGTCTGTTCGATGCTTCTGTGACTCTGGTTCTATTTTTGTTCATGAGTTTATGTTGTTCATTATACTCCACAAATGAGTGAGATCATGTGATATCTAGATCATGTGATATCTAACTCCCTCAGCCCTTTTTTTGTCTGTGAAGCTCCTGATTTCCCCTTCAATTTTGAATGATAGCCTTGCTGCATAGAGTATTCTTGGATTCAATCCCTTGCTTTGCATGGCTTTGTATACTTCATTCCATTCCCTTCTGGACTGATGTGTTTCTGTTGAGAAATCATTTGATAATCTAATGGGGATCCTTTGTATGTATCACTCTTTCTCTTGCAGCCTTTAAGATTGTCTCTTTGTCGTTAATGTTTGCCATTGTAATTACCATGTGTCTTGGGGTGGGTTAATTTGGGTTCATCTTGTTTGGTATTCTCTGTGCTTGGGTGACTTTTTTCCTCCCCCATATCAGGGATGTTTTCTGTCATCATTTCTTCCAATAGGTTCTCTAATCCTTGCTGCTCTTCTTGTCCTTATGGCACCCCTATAATGCGTATGTTACTTTGTTTCATGTTGTCCCAAATCTCCCTTAGGCACTCCTCCTGATTTCTAATTTTTTTCTCCAATTGCTATTCAGATTGGGCTTGTTTCTATGCCCTATCTTCTAGCTCACTAATTAAATCCTCTGCTTCTCTTAGTCTACTGTTGAAGCCTTGCATCGTGTTCTTTATTGTAGCTATATCACGTTTGATGTTTTCTTGGTTCTTACATAGGTTGTTGATTTTCTCATCCATCCATTTAATGAACTGTATGACCATTACTCTAAATTCTTTTTCTGACATATGGCACACCTCTCTTTCATTTAGTTTCTTTGAGGGGGGCGGGGAGGTGTGTGATTTCTCCTTCTCTTTTCTTTGGGGGTTGCTTTTTTGTCTCCTCATTTTTGCTGTTGCTGAAAGGTCCAGGCACCCAGTTGTGTAGGGCCTGAGCTGTGGCAGTGGGCTTGGCGGGAGCATTGCATGTGCCAACAGTCAGGGGCAGGCTTGGATGCCCAGTAGACATGCCCTCCATAGTCCGGGTGGGGCCACACAAGCTGACAGTCAGGGGCCAGCTTGGGATGCGTGGGACCTGTGAGGCTGTGATGGGTAGGTGGGAGGGGAACACACTCCAGAACTCACAGTAGCCTGAGGCCCATTTGGGTGGAGTCGGTGTCTGTGAGTCTGTAGTTATCGTAGCAGGTCTTTGTCCAGCGTGGCGTAGGGTCTCGGTTTTTGTCTGAGGTCAGTCTGGGTGGTGATGAAGCTGGGCTCCTAATCACAGAAGCTCTGCCCTTTGTGATGTCGTGCTTTCTTTGCTAGCACCAGCCACCCAGGTGTGCCCGCAGTGGTAGCAGGGACTCCCCATCCAAGAGAGCCTGGTCTGCCAGCCCCTGAAAGTCTTGCAGGATCTAACTGTTCCTCTCTCTCTCTCTCTCTCTCTCTCTCAACACACACACACACACACACACACACACACCACACACACACACACACCATGTACGTCCACAGACTCCCCTTTTGCTCTCTTCTTCCTGCCAGCTGCCATCTTAATTACCTATTGGATATTTATCTTTTTAATTATAAATTTTAATTATGCCATTTACTTTTAAAAATATATATATTTTATTGATTATTTACAGAGAGGAAGAGAGAGGGATAGAGAGTTAGAAACATTGATGAGAGAGAAACATCAATCAGCTGCCTCTTGCACACCTCCTACTGGAGATGTGCCCGCAACCAAGGTATAAGCCCTTAGCCGGAATTGAACCTGGGACCTTTCAGTCCACAGGCTGATGCTCTATTCACTGAGCCAAACCGGTTAGGGCCTTTTTTTTTTTTTTTTTTTTTTTACTCCTGTTAAAAGAATGATGGAGAATGCTGAAACTGTTAACCTGAATACATGAAAAGTAGATCCCATTATTTACATGCATTATATGATAAATTTATTATAAGTAAATGTTCTCTTCACTGTATACTATATCAAAAGGTATTTTAACAGTGCAAAATAGCTCCAAAATGATTAGACAGATGGGCCTTTTTGTAAATTACCTATGATCTGGATCACCCACTTCCCTCAGGCACTCTTTTCTCAAGGCACTCAGAGGGATACTACTCTTTCAGCTCCTATAGTTCACCCCAGACTTAAAACCCTCAGGGAGTCCTCACTGCTATTTACATATCCCAACTCCTCAGTTTCCATAAGACCCACTCTGGTAGAAATGAATAAAATCATATTATCATATCAATAAATGTACAAAACACATTTGACAAGATATAATATCCAGTTATTATTAAAACACTCAATAAAATGAATGTAGAAGGAAAGTACCTCAACATAAAGGCCACATATGACAAACCCTCAGCTAATACTAGTATATATATCCCATGTTCAAAGGCTTTTAAATTGCACTGTTTACCCATATCTTCAGAAAAAAGTCACTTCTACTGTTGTGATAAACAATCTGCTGTCCTATTTATAATGGTCTGGCCCTCTAGAAACTTCAGCATGATGTTATAGCTAATTTGCCTACAAACATCAGGTGGTCATAATAATCTGACCACTCAATTTATACTCAATGGTGAAAGACTGAAAGCTCTTTCTTGAAGATCAGGAACAAGAGAAGGGTGTCTATTCTCACCATTCTTATTCAATACTAGAGGCCTGGTGCACAAAATTTTTGTATGGGGGGATGTACCCTTAGCCCAGCCTGCACCCTCTCTAATTTGGGACCCCTGGGGGGATGTCCTACTGCCGGTTTAGGCCCGATCCCAGTCAGACATCCCTCTCACAATCCTGGACTGCTGGCTCCTAATCACTCACCTGCCTGGGTCATCTCCAACTGCCCCCTCCTGCCAGCCTGGTCACTCCTAACTGCCCCCCACCGCTGGCCTGGTTACCCCTTACTGCTCCCCTGCTGGCCTGGTTGCCCCCAACTGTTCCCCCCACCAGCTTGGCCACCCCTCATGGACCCCTGCTGGCCTGGTTGCCCCACGCAGCCTTCTTGTTCAGTCATTTGGTCATCCCTCACTAACCCCTCTGCTGGCCTGGTCGTAGGCAGCCATCTTGTGAGGGCATGAGGAATAATTTGCATATTACCTCTTTATTATATAGGATAGTACTAGAAGTCCTAACCAGAGCAATCAGACAAGAGAGAGAATAAAAGACATCCAAATTGGGAATGAAGAAATAAAATTGTCACTTTTAGCAGATAACATGATATTTATATAGAAAACCCTAAAGACTCCATCAAAACCTCTTAAAAACAATAAACAAATAGGGTAAAGTTGCAGGATATATAATCAATGCAGAAAATATTCACTCTATTTCTATATACTAAAAATGAAATTTCAGAAAAAGAAATGAAAAAACAAAAGCAGTCCCTTTTTGCCCTTGCAACAGAAATAATAAATACCTATTAATAAACTTTAACAAAGGATGGGAAGGATCTATATACTGAAAACAACAAATCATTATTATAATAGTTTGAAAAGAAAAAAAAGAAGTGGAAAGAGTATTCTATGTTCATGGATTGGAATAATCAACATAGTTAAAATGTGCATATCACTGAAAGCAATATATAGATACAATGCAATCCCCATTAAAATCCCAAATGCATTTTAACAAGAAATAGAACAAAAATCATCAGATTTGTATGGAACCAGAAAAGATCCCAAATATACAAAGCAGTTCTGAGAAAAAACAACAGAGCTGGAGTTGTCACTCTTCCTGAGTTCAAATTATACTACAGAGCAATGATAATCAAAACAGAATGGTACTGGCAGAGGGAAAACGGCACACCCAATGGAATAGAATTAAGAGCCCCGAAATATACCCACATGTAATGTAGATGGGCCAATAATTGTTGACAAAGGAGCCAAAAACATACAATGAAGTAAAAAAAGCCTCTTTCCTAACTGGTGCTGGGAAAATTGAAAAGGCACATGTAAAGAATGGAAGTAGACTACTGTTTGTCCCTATATACAAAATTGACTCAAAATTATTTTTATGAATGAAAAATCATATATCTAAACTTTCTTATTTAATTTTAACATAATTGTATTTGGGTGTTCCAAATAAGTATAACTAGACATAGGAACGTTTGCAGTGATGCCAAAAAGTGTTTCTGATACAGAAACTGGCTTTAAATCTAAAATCAATAAAAGTAAATGAGCATGTTGTATGAGTTTCACATAAATGTAGTGTTTCTAAATTCTGTATTTTGCTCTTTTTGACTAGTGTTTACTGGAAGTGGATATTGATTATTTTCAACATTGATAGAGGTGCTCCAGATTTTCTGACCTAACTGGTGAGGGAAAGAGGTTTCTCTATGAAATGTTAAAATTACACACTACTCTTCAAAAAGTGCAGTACAGCCAGGTTGAAGGCAATTTTCCTCTCACAAAGTAGCAAATAAATTTGTAACAATGTGTCCAAATAGTCCAAGGCAAAATTTATCTTTATAAAAGTATATTGAAGGTATAAAAAGAAAGAATGTTTTCAGGGGATGGATAGTGAAATCGATCTATGCAGGCTTATTTTACATCTATTTCCTTATCTATATTTTAATTCATGTAATGCAATAAAAATATATGTGCATATATATGTATATGGTGCATACAGGAAACTATTTCATGTACACACAACTGTAAGTTTATACACACACACACACACACACACACACACACACACACACATATGGGATATAAGACATCATTTATAAAATGCAGAATTGATTCCATTTGCTTTCACCAAGAAAAATAACTAGTGAAAAAAGCAAGCAATACCTTAGTATGCAGATCAGGAAATCCCTGATATCAAGATTAATTATGTGCTGTAATATGATTCCTTTGAGTCCATCTTTGAAATTCCCCCATTTCAATATTAGAAACATTGAAAACTTTATCCCAGTTGGGAAGGTAATAAAGAAAAAGTAACCCCCAAAGTAGCACACTTTACTGTGAAACATTGAGTCAGCTTCCCAGGCACTTAATAATCATTCAAAGGGAGGAATCACTCTTTTGAACCCAAGTGAGTTCATATATGATATATATTTTTTTTTTTGCTAGGCTACTGTAAATGCATTTTTCTAGTCTAATTTCTGTCTCTTATAAATAGTACTAGGGGCCCCGTGCACAAATTTGTACACCTTGAAAGGAACTGTGGGCTGCAAGGCTGTGGTGGGCATAGGGGCGGGTCTCCACCTATCCTCCACGACCCCACTCGGCCCTTCCCGCCATGGCCCCTGGTCCCCTGTCTTCTGGCAGCCCCACCCCCGCCATTCCTGCTCCCATGTGCTGACGGCACTGGACTCGCCTGCACCCACTGACAGTGCCGAGCGATTGGGACCAGTGCTAGGAGCTGGCAGCAGGTGCGAGTGGCAGATACCAGCTCAGATCACCCCTCAAGAGCAGGGGTAGGTGGAGAAGCCCTGAGGGAGATCAGGGCCCACAGCTGCTCTCACCTGCTGACGGTGTCGAGCGATTGGGGCTGGTGCCAGGTGCTGGCAGTGAGTACAAGCTGCGGTTCCATCACCGGCAGTGGGTGCTAGCAGGACCAGTGCTAGTGCCAGCAGCAGGTTCGAGCGCTGGACGGGACCTTGGTGCACGGGAGCAAAGAATTTTCAGTAACCACCAGAAGCGCTCCGCAATGACAGCGACCTGCACCCCACCTTAGTCACCCCTGCTCACCTGCTCCATCATACCACCATGGCCGATGCTTGCCGTGTTCTGTGCTCTGCCACCAGTTGCTGACACCTGCCATGTTCTGCACGCGTCCCCTGGTGATCAGTGCAAGTCATAGCGACCGGTTGTTTGGTTGTTCAGTTGTTCCCCCGTTCGGTCTATTTGCATTTTAGAGTTTATATATATAGTATAGATGTTCCTTCCTTCCTTTATTTGTTGCCTGTTAGGAATAGTGCTGCTGTGAATATATTATAACAATATATATAGATATATATAGATACAGATATAGATATATAGATAGATATAGATATATAGATAGATAGATTATAACATAGCTCAGCTGATGAGAGGCACTAAACATAACTCCCTAGTGTCTTTGTCAATCAAAGAGACAGAAGGAGGGTTCAAAAATTTAGTCCAGTCTTTGAAGGAATTCATATTTCATCCTAGGGTGCTCAATGGGGTGAGCTATCCAATGAAGAGAGATGTTTGTTCCACATTGCTTTCTCATTGCTCAGATAGTGAAATGAATATCCAAAGGCCATGGCAATTAAAGAAATGAAAAGAATCCCTTTATCCTACTAAAAAAGCATGACAGTTGGATAAACATTTGGATAAAGGATAAACATTTGCAAAATATGCAGAGGGGGGTGGGAAGAGGTGGAAGAGAGTAAACGGAGGATAAATGGTGATTGAAGGAGACTTGACTTGGTGTGCTGAACACACAATACAGTGTACAGATAATGTGTTGTGGAATTGTGCACCTGAAATCCATATAATGTTGTTAACCAGTGTCATCCCAATACATTGACTATAAAGGAAAAAAAAAAAGAAAACATTTACAGGACACATGACTATTGGATAGATTTATTTGAAGGAAGAACATTATTTAATAAAGTCTATTCTACTCTTCTTAACCATTTTTCTCAGAATCCCAAAACATTGGGATTTTCAGTGACATGCTGTCTTATTCAGAGTATCATACTATGAGTCACCATAAGTAGGGGGGAAAAATGCAGTATGTGTCCCATGAAAATTGTTGAGGAAAGTTGTGATAAAAGGTGCAAATGTTTACCTGTGGCTTGAGAGCACTTTTTATGAACACTTACTGGGATTCCAGGGCAGTATAAGAAATGAGTCTACATAAAAGTACTACTTATTAAGGGATTATGTGACAATAATTAGCCACTTGATCTCATCATTGCTGTTGCAAGTGTACTATAATGGTATGATTATTCCCATTGTGAAAGGGATTAAACTAAACCTGAAGAGATCACATAACAGGGGTAAGCCATACCTCTAGTAAATAGCAGAGCAGAGATTTGAATCGAGTCCTAATACCACACTGGGTGCTCTTTTACTTACATCATTTAGTTTCCTAATACTACATTCCTGAGGCAATAAAATAGTGTAAAGATGTCTAAAATGATAAGGGAATGCTTGAAAAGGCAAAAAGAAAACTGTGTTGAGATACTAGGAACATTACATTCATTAGAAATAGCAAAGCATTGCCTGGCTGTCATGGCTCAGTGGTTGAGCCGGGAGGTCAAGGTTCAATTCCAGGTGAGAGCACATGCCCAGATTGCCGGTTCAATCCCCAGTGTGGGACTTGCAGGAGACAGTCGATCAATGATTCTCTCTCACCATTGAGTTTCTATCTCCCTCTCCCTTCCTCTCTGAAATTATATATATATATATACTAGAGGCCCTGTGCACAAAAATTTGTGCACTCGGGCGGGCAGGGGGAGGGGGGTCCCCCAGCCCGGCCTGTGCCCTCTCGCAGTCTGGGACCCCTCGGCAGATAACGACCTGCTGGCTTAGGCCTGCTCCTGGGTGGCAGAGGGCAGGCCCAATCCCTAAGTGCAGCCCCTGGTCAGGCTCAGAGCAGGGCTGATTGGGGAGTTGGGGCGCCGCCCCCTGTCATGCACAGAGCAGGGCGGATCAGGGGGTTGGGGCGCTGCACCCTGTCACACTCAGGGCAGGGCCAATGGGGAGGTTATGGCTCTACCCTGTCACACACAGAGCAAGGCCCGTGGAGGGGGGTTGGGGCGCCACCCTCTATCACCCACAGAGCAGGGCCAATCAGGGGGTTGGGGCGCCACCACTGTCACACTCGGGGCAGGGCCGATGGAGAGGTTATGGCTCTACCCTGTCAACACAGAGCAGGGCCGATCAGGGGGTTGGGGCGCCACCACTGTCACACTCGGGGCAGGGCCGATGGAGAGGTTATGGCTCTACCCTGTCACACACAGAGCAAGGCCCGTGGAGGGGGGTTGGGGCGCCACCCTCTATCACCCACAGAGCAGGGCCGATCAGGGGGTTGGGGCGCCACCACTGTCACACTCGGGGCAGGGCCGATGGAGAGGTTATGGCTCTACCCTGTCACACACAGAGCAAGGCCCGTGGAGGGGGGTTGGGGCGCCACCCTCTATCACCCACAGAGCAGGGCCGATCAGGGGGTTGGGGCGCCACCACTGTCACACTCGGGGCAGGGCCGATGGAGAGGTTATGGCTCTACCATGTCACACACAGAGCAGGGCCGATCAGGGGGTTGGGGCGCCACCACTGTCACACTCGGGGCAGGGCCGATGGAGAGGTTATGGCTCTACCATGTCACACACAGAGCAGGGCCGATCAGGGGGTTGGGGCGCCACCACTGTCACACTCGGGGCAGGGCCGATGGAGAGGTTATGGCTCTACCATGTCACACACAGAGCAGGGCCGATCAGGGGGTTGGGGAGCTCCCCCCTGTCAAACACAGAGCCGCAG